>NC_090191.1:41908023-42003023 GCF_024679245.1 Pseudorasbora parva
AAGCCTTTTTAAGATCCCTTTTGGCACTTTCTTGTCATTATAGAACATTTTTAGCATAAAAGGTTGTTTGGAGTATACTCAAATATACTTCTATACAGAAGTCTGTAAAAATAGGGCACAATGTGCAGTATAAATATGAAGGGATTTTCCGTATTGTGTTTTTTTTTACAGGTGTTTGACCTGTATTTTAAATTGAACTTATTGCATTAGTTTGTGTTTTAAGGGTTAATGGATATTTCTGTAAAATCACTGGATACTGGCAGAAAATACATTTTCTTTTCTTTCTTTTTTTACAGTGTAACATTGTGCTAACAACCAAAAAAAACAAACATATATCAACATCCTGGCAACCAACCAGAACACTGTAGGGTTGGGGTGAGTTTTCCTGGACAGTCGTGTCTCATTTAATCATAATCATAACTATCATATTTGATCATGGAGTCCAATTTTAAGCTGCCAATTTGATGACATTGGAAAGTTTGTGATCTGGCTCGGTATGAGAGGAACATTGTGTTTGTTCTCCGGGGTTATTTCAGTCTTTGAGTTTGCGCCAAAATTACAGTAGGGTCCAAAAACCAGCTATTATAGTGAACCGCTTCATTATTGGAAAAATACTGAACCCTATGACATTAAACCATTCATTCTATGAATTTTTCAACAAATGTAACTACTTTGTGATACAGTTAGTGTGATATAAATGATCAATTAATAATGATTTAATAATAATTTTAAATCATCTGAAACGTGTTCAAAGCGACTTATATTATGCTATTAATGCCAAGCAAGCAAGTTTGAGCACTAAAATTATTTAAAAAAATTAATAAATAAAACTGAAATAAAAGCCAACTATTAACATGACTAAAGCACTAAAATGAATATGAGAACTAAAAATATCAAAATAAATGTTAATTCAAAACATGATTTAAAAAAAAACTGGCGCACACAATTGGATTTTATTTTGTAATTTTTTCACATTTTCAAGACGCCAGTAGCTTAAACAAACTCCTTTGGGCTTGGCATATTTATAATAAATGCTGTTTATAATGAATGCAACGATTATTCATATTGATGTTTTACATTTTTCTTCTAAATCCGTCCAATGTAAAGAATTTGTTGCGGAGTAAGAGAAAATAAAATTAGTTTTATTTCTAAATGTAATCCAATGCAACTTACCTTTTCTGTGTGTGTGTGTGTGTGTGTGTGTGTGTGTGTGTGTGTGTGTGTGTGTGTGTGTGTGTGTGTGTGTGTGTGTCTTACAGAAACTAGATTCAGAATGCGATATAAGACACCATCCTCCAACTCAACGCTTTACATTTTGTGTACATTATGTGAAATGATTGATGGATGTCGTTTATCTCTGACTGAAACCTAAAAAACAGGTTATCGTGGTTCACAGGATCATGATTTGCATAGTCACTGTTTAAATTGTGCAAGTGAACACTTTTTCTTTCACCAATTTTACTGTGCTGGGCCTCAAACTTACTGCCGTAAATGTCCAAAAAGTTCAGGAATATGACGGATAGATTTTAGCTAGGATACATAGCTATTTGATGAGCATAAACTGTTGCTGCCATCTAAAAGGTCAAAAACTTTTTCAGGTAATGAGAACAAACAAACACATCTCTAGCCCTATTAGGACGGGATTAGATTAACATGGGGACGTGGGGGTAGAGTCATTTTACCTCAGGACGTCTGTAATATTATTGGCCAATTCGCACGGGATAAGACATCTCAGTAAAACTAGCAGAAGTGGGAGGATTAACTCGCTGTACACACCACGGTAACCTCCGTGTTGTCATGTGTGTATGACGTTGCTGTTATCACGTGAGCAAACACACAACATGAGCACCAGCCTGAACTCTGTCTCCTGGATAATGTGTGTTTTAATAAACAGCTAGGTCCAGTTTAACGATTCTGATTGCGTTGGTAATAGACACTTTCCTATAGAGCTAAAATAAGTGTTGAGCCTCTAATAAAGGCTTTTGATCTTCGTTTTGGTTTAAATGATATGCGGAAAATACTTGACATTTGCTACAGATTTATCCCACCATCTACAACCCAACCGAATGCTTCAAGCGCCTCCAAGCTCGCAAAATGCGCTTTTTAAAAAACTTTTAAACAGGAAATTACGACATTTTACCGTACATTTTTACAGCTAGTCTACTCGAACGGGATTAGTATTACCCGAGGTCATTTTTTCCGGACCTTTTTACAGAAAGTAAAAGTCTCCGTAATCTTTACTGACATTGTCCGTAATGATTACCGGATGGCACATTCGGACGGGACTAAAATCGCTGAGAACCTCTGGTAATAATTACTTTACCCCCACGTCTCCATGTTAATCTAATCCCGTCCGAATAGGGCTACTGTCAGTAAAGATTACGGAGACTTTTACCTTCTGTAAAAAGGTCCAGAAAAATGACCTCGGGTAATACTAATCCCGTTCGAACAGACCTGCTGTAAAAATGTACGGTAAATTCCCGTCTTTTCCTGTTTAAATTTTTTTTTTAAAGTGCATTTTGGGAGTTTGGAGGCGCTTGAAGCATTCGGTTGGGTTGTAGATGGTGGGATAAGTCTGTGGCAAACGTCCAGTATTTTCCGCATATCATTTAAAGCAAAAAGAAGATCAAGAGCCTTTATTAGAGGCTCAACACTTATTTTAGCTCTACACTGTAAAAAATTATTTAGATAAAAAGTTACCTGCACTGTAAAAAAATTGGCAAATTTTGAATTTTGCAGTACAATTGACTTGGATGTTTAAGTTATTTCAATTTAAATTATGTTACACTGACTTTAAAAAATTAGTTACATCTTGTTTAACAAATAAAAAAAAGTGTAATGTTTCTTATATTGTTAAAACAATGTAAAAACATATGTTGTCATAACTTATTGAACATATAATTTTTTACAGTGTGGTTGCCTTAAAATTTTGAGTTCATTGAAATGAAAACATTTTGAGATTTATTTATTAACCTTTATTAAAATATTATTAAAAAATTTGTAAGCATATTGGGTAATTATGTGTGTTTTATTTCTGATGACGCAGCCAAATTGTGCTATTTTCATGATTTATCACATTTTTTATGTGGTTCAGATACAATAATATTTTGAGTTTCTATTTATTAAACCAATTTCCTTCATTGTATCAACTCAAATTTTTAATTTCAATAAACTCAAAATTATAAGGCAACAAATGGACTGCATTTATATAGCGCTTTTATCCAAAGCGCTTTACATTTTTGCCTCACATTCACCCATTCATACACCGACGGCGGTGTCAGCCATGTAAGGCGCCATCCAGCTCATCGGGAGCAGCTGGGGTTAGGTGTCTTGCTCATGGACACTTCGACACTTGGTCAGGTGGAACCGGGGATTGAACCACCAACCTTTGGGTTTGTAGACAACCTACATGAACCACTGAGCCACTGCCGCCATCAGGTTACTTACTTTTTTAAGTTAAACCAACCAAAACTTTTTACAGTGTAGGAAAGTGTCTATTACCAACACAATCCAATCAGAAGCGTTAGACTGGACCTAGCTGTTTATTAAATCACACATATCATATAGGAGACGGAGTTCAGACTGGCGCTCATGTTGTGTGTTTGCTCACGTCATACACACATGACGACACGGAGGTTACCGTGGTGTGTAAAGCGAGTTACTCCTCACACTTCTGCTAGTTTTACTGAGATGTCTTTATCATGCGAATTGGCCAATAATATTACAGACGTCCTGAGGTAAAATGACTCTACCCCCACGTCCCAATGTTAATCTAATCCCGTCCGAATAGGGCTTATGTTAGTCATAACTTGTCCATGATGTTTAGTTCTGTTAAAGTGTGCATTGCATCACATTTGCACTTAAACAAAAGTCAAGCTAACAAACACAATAAGCCTATTATGTAACTTAAGAGGTTTAGAAGTCTACATTACATATTAATGTGTAAAATGCATGCAATGCCAGGAATTAAAGTTTATGCTCGTGCATTATTATTAAAGGTCAATAGTGAAATGAACGTGTGAATGAGTGCATGGCGTGCGGATCACAGATTACAGAATGTTCTGGATTAGCATGAAGCTCAATACAACTACATGGAGTCAGTCAGATCACACATTCACACTCTTTTGCATCGTTACATCCCAAATTAAACATAGTTTGCAAACAAGACTTGTTGCTCATACTCATAAAAAAATGTAATAAAATTTGTATAAGAACAATATTTCCTCCTGAAAACAAATACAAAAGGTTCCTCATGTTCCTCATCTCATGTTTAGATGCTGTTTCCTCATTGCAATGATGCACAAAAAAGGATATGCATCAAGTTTATTCCGGACACAAACGTTGTAAAATTATATTTGTATATATAAAATGTACGCCAATATAAGGTGTAACACTGAGCTTCGCGTAGCACTAGTAACTAAACAATAAGCACTAGCTAATGAATACCTTGTGAAATAGATACTAGCATCTAAAAAAAATTAATATAAATAGTAGAACGTTTTAAGGATTAAAACTTTTAAATGTTAAACCGGCTTGCCATACGGCTGCAGGTTTGATTGACGGATGCACGAGCTCCTGCGCGCGCCAAACAAACGCTTTGTGTTCGTGAAACCAACATAGTAATGATCATCAAAATATCACAAAACACACTTTGCACAGTTTTTGTGTAATATTTAGTTCAGATAGGATCTATAATGTTTTAAACGTGTTGCTTTAAGGTTCGCAAGCGCCTATGGAAACATTCATTAGGTGATTTATTACACGCTAGCGTTATTTTTTGTGGTTTAGGAGCGTGGAAACAATGTGTGCATTAAAAAAACACATATAATCGTTAAAGTGCTCCTTTTTAGAATTGAAAACAATGCACAGCCGTTCCGTTCACGTTCAGTGATGTTTTTAAATGCATTGCTTGTTCCTCGCGCATAAACGCGCCGGTGATGTGGCAAAGGCGCTACATCTTCAATCTTTTACATTCATTCTGGTAATAAATGTGTGTGTGTGTACGAACCCACTTGGATCCTTAAGGAATCGGCGCAAAATCTCGCAGGATGAAGAGAAACTGGCGTCGCTCCTCGAGATCAAACCCGTTTTGCTGGGAGGAGCGCGTGGAAATTTCCACCATGTGATGGCAAACCCTCCACGAGCATCAAATTACAGCAACAACACACACACACACACTAATGGACGAGGGTATCTTATAGCGATCGGTGTGTGAGGGGCTACACGAGTGTGTGTGCGTCAGATAATGTCCTTCCTCGAGCGTGTGTGTGTGTGTGTTTCTTTTTGGCACTTTATTTTATTTATTTTATTATTTTTATGTATTATTATTTATTTATTTTCAAATTCTTTAACTTAAAATTGCTCTATTTTATTTTACTCGACCTCACGTTTGAGCTTTTTTTAAATTAAATTTTATTAACTTTATTGTTTTATTTTATGTAACATTGCTTTTTATTTCTTGTGTTATTTGATTTTACTATAATGTCCTAATTTTTATTCATTTAAAATTAGGCTATTTTATTTTCAGGTTTTTTTCATTTAAAATTTAATTTATTTATTTTTATTTTATTTTCATGTTTTTTATTTTATTTAATATTGCTTTATTTTATTATTTTATTTTCACGTTTTTTATTCAAAATTGCTTTATTTTATTTTCACGTTTTTTATTTAAAATAAGTTTCTTTTATTTTCACTGTTTTTTTAATCGTTTTCTTTTATTTTCACATTTTTTTTAATTCATAATTGCTTTATTTTATTATTTTATTTTCACTTTTTTAATTTAAAATCACTTTATTTTATTTTATTTTCACTTTTTTAATTTAAACTTGCTTCATGCTTAAAGTTTTAATTTTTATTTTCATTACAGTCCCAGTTAACTGGGAACGAGCTCAGAAAATTCTGGCAAGCTCTCTCAAAATGTTACATTTTTTATAGTAATGTTCGTTCAAAGTTTTCTGGCCTTTATTAGCACACAGAAGGTTTTTTTTTAAAGGCTTTATTTCTTTTAAGCGTTACTTTGTTTCAGAGAACATTCTAAAGTAACGTTCCGTAATCTTTGTAGAATGTTTAAATGGAATGTTCCCTTGAAGTTTAAATAACCAAGAAGAAACAAAGAACATTCAGAAATAACATCACTTAACAAGAATCTTAGCAAAGTGTTCTTTTTTGTTAGATGGGGTATTATTTTATTTAACTGTCAAGTACTAGATTTCCACTTTATTCATTATTTATTTTGTTACTCTGCACAGTATCTTGTCCATGTCGAGTCTCATAACTGTCATATTCATAAATCACAAGGTATCTTTTCTCAATTGCTGAGCAGTGATCTTATTATTTTAGAAGCACATTTACACAGTGCCAAGTCAATTCAGATGTTTTTGCATCTCTGTGAGTGAAGCGTCACTCGTGTGAAAACATGTGTGTGTCCTTGAGCAAAATTAAACAGCTCCTGGCAGAATTTGAGTCACCCTACAATCGCTTTCTTCTCGAATTCTTAGAAATGCAATGCTCACATTTTGGTAAATGCAAATGCATACAGGTTTCAATGCATACTGAAACACTTAAGCAAGCTTTTAACATTATTTTTTTCCCGTAACAAAACTTTATTTTATATCAGAAGAGCTTTTCTGGTTCATTCTGGTCCAGATTTGTACATGCCCTGCACAAATATTCACTGCCCCCACCACAAAAAATAGCATTATTATTTAGTATTTTGGCCTTAAATTTATATTTGGGCCCTAATGACCTCAATAACATCATTATATAGTAGCAAAATATACTCTAGAATTATAATATGCTTTGAGTTTCCATATAACAATTAATATGCAATATGCCCAGTCAAAGTTTAGAGGTAATATTAAATGCTCATAAATAAAATAGTGCTCTTTTACTTCACATAAGATCAAACCCCGTAAATAACACTGAGCAATAAAGCCAGAGGTATTTTATTGTCATATCTGTGTCCTCTTATGTCATATTCTGATTGAAATGATTGATTAAATGTAAGAATAAGACAACACTGCATGTCTATTACCAATCAAAGTATCACAAAATATGCATAATCAGTGTTAATGCATTACTTACTAATTCATTCAGTCATTTCAAAAAGCAAAATAAGGAATTACTCTTATTTTATTTGTAATTTAACTACAGATACTTCTGATGTGATTCCATAGGCCTACTGCAAACAATATATTTGACATCTCATGTTAAAATGTAATGTAACCTTTTCCCTTTAAATACTTTGGTCAGCTCAAGAATAATTTATGCAGTTTTATATTATTTATTTGAAAGAGTCAAGGGAGAAGTTAGATGTGATCAAATGAATCATTGATGGTGTAAGTGTAACATAAAAAAAAAAAAACATTTTTTTTTTTTTTTTTTTTTTTTTTACAAATAGCCTTTTTGCTATTTGGATAGTTTGAGTAGCTCACTTAATTTGGATTTGTAACAAAAACATATTTTGTATAATTATATATCGCACCTCTTATCTTCAGTAATCTAGACAAGGGCCTTCCCAGCAGCGGGACTTTTATTATGACACAATCGCCGGCGTTATTTTCGCCGAGTGTGAGGTAACCCAGCTCTGTTTATCATATTAGATACAGCTAAGTGTGTTGAAAATATGTTATGGTGTTACTCTGTGCGTCTGCACTGACATGTGTTGCACTGAAGTGACAGTAACATAAATCGTTTTTGTTGAATAAAACCGGAAACCGAGGGTAACGCAGACATGACGCAACTGACAGGGCAGACAGGCGACTCCCTCACACTCACACGTCCCGGTTTATTGGTTAAAATAGCAATTTTCTCACGATTTACAAATAGTTGGAAACATTTGGAATATTTTAAGTACTCAACTGAGCAAAATATATAACACTGGCCTAGTGGTTTTTGGATATTTTATTGAAAAATTGTTACCTAAGTGCACCTGGGATGTGTGAACGTTTTTGTTAAGCTGGTGTGTTCCAAAACAATGACAAAATTCGCATTTAGGAGATATAAGCATTCAAAACTTACAGTCTCTCACTTTCTTCAAGCTTTGGTACATACTTCGTCATCTTTAACTTAGTTACGTCACTGTTTAAACTGGCCTGTCAATCATCGCCACACTGTAAAAAAAAAAATCAGGCCCCATTTAAACAATTTTAATTCACAGAAATTCAATTTGGCCAACTAAAAACATTAGATGTGATTGGCCACTTGAAAACTTTCAATTGGAGACCTGGAAGTTTTTTTTATATATAGTGCATAGTTCAAATCCTCCACATTCAGTTTAATTTCCTACCGTATCTGAGAGCCATGTAGCCGCATGTTGATTAGACATTTGTCGGTCTTTAATGCAGAGATTCTCCTCATGTGTTTGCTGTTTTAATACAATTATGCATTTAAAAGTTATTAATGGCCAAACCTATCCGTGGTGTGTCGCAGAGCAGTGCAAGATGAGCAATTTAGGTTAAAAAGTATATAATTTTTTTGTCAAATGTCGGATGGTTTGTCTAGATCAGACTCTATTCCTCTGGGATCATCAGAGTCTCTGAAGCTCTTCCTCATTGATTTGGACCTTCAGCCGTTGGTTCCCATCGAAGTCCATTATGAGGAGAAAAATCCTGGAATGTTTTCCTAAAAAAACTTCATTTCTTTTCCACTGAAGAAAGAAAGACATGAAGATCTTGGATGAGATGGGGGTGAGTCAATAATCAGGAAATTTTCATTTTGAAGTGAACTATTCCTTCAAACAGCATTCAATTTCCTTATCTATCACTCCCTATGCAAAGCATGCTGGGAACTAGAAATCCACTGCCCAGTTCAGTCAGCGCAGCAGAAATGATTAATATAGTCGCAACACAAATGGCTTAGGTTACATTTTACACATTTAATTTAATTTAACATAATACAGTTGGGTGCAAATGGCAATTAAGTAAAAAACTAAAGATTTGAGTTGCTTCAACTTATTTTATTTTAATAAACTGATAGCCAGACGTGGTCATACTCAACTCTAGTCTGATGCTCATTGGGCTGTGATTATAAGGCGTGTTTCAACCCAACCAGGAAAGACCTCAATTGGACAGAACTACAACCAGTCAGAGCAGCGGAGCGACGCATTGTCAAATGTCAACAGAGCTCAACTGCACTGTGTTGCCATGTCCGCGTTTTTTTCCACGGGTTGTTTTCTATGTCCGTGGGATGAAGCGACTATTATGTGATATATAGACCCATGAGTGTGAATTTTAGCAGCGACCGTGCCAAAATAACACACATTTTACCCCCAAATACCATTTTTTCCCCGGAGAACCCCCCGAGAAGCTATTGTTTAGGGCTGTAGTCGGCGGGTTTTGTTGTAAAAACTTGGCAACCCTGTCTGCACACACGCTGGAGTAAACGATCTTTGCCGGTGTTGTAAAAAAATAAAAGAATTTAATGCTACACAGAGTACTTACCAACATGATCATCATTACTGAGAGAAATAGTGAAGGTGATGCAGATACGAACAAGCTCTCCGTTTAGGATTTGAACAAATATAATCCAAGCCCCTGTGATGACGTGATGATTACGGTACTGTTGATCATCTGTCCGTCATCGTCTAAAGCCCGCCCTGATGATCTCATTGGTCAGTTTCTGTTCGGGCATAATTACTCCTCTATGGAGCGAGGCCACCCCCCGACCTAAAAATGTTGTGGGCGGGGCTGAGTTTGGCTGCCATCCAGGCTAATAAACTGAGCAAATAGCTGGAATAATTTTTTTGAGTCTAGTCTAGGTGGCAGCAAGCCCTTGCATTAATACATTTACATTTATGGATTTAGCAGACGCTTTTATCCAAAGCGACTTACAACTTAGGAGTACATGAAGTATTCTGTCATGAAGAGGTGAAAAAACGCCAAAAGTGACCTAAATACAAAGATTTGGGAGTAGCAAAAGCTAGAATAGGGAGGAAAAAGAGAAAAATAGAGGAGGAAGAGTTAGAGTTAGAACAAATTTTTTAAACTCTCCCATTAATAATTAGTGAGTTGAATTCAACAGATTTGTTCAAACTGCTAATTTATTTAACTTAGCAAACAATGAATATCAAACTAAATGATATCCTAAACAAATAATTTGCTCATCTGTTTGAGGATCATTATAGAAATAAAGCACAGTTGTTCTTTTCTGTGTCTATGGAAGTTACTCCGCAACTTCTTGTTTTCTAAACTGTTCTCACAGTGCAGATGCTCGGAATGATATCAATATTGTTTGTATGAAAACTAATATGTCATATATTTATGTTATAAATATAAATAACAGGAACTGTTTAGATTTTTTCCTAATTCATTGTGATGGCAGTGTGATGGGAGAGCGAAAACCCTTTAGATCGCATAGTTTAGTGAAAAAATTACAGAAATTATCGTTTAAATGCTTAAACTAAAATAAGAGACTTAAATCAGGCTTTCCAGTTTCTAATTTTTTGATGAAAAAATAAAAGTAAATAATTAGTTTATTTTAATTATCGTTTGAATGCTTTCTAGTGTCTGATTTTTTGATGGCAAACAACCGAGAACCTAGCCTGACAAGCCTGACCCACATCAAGATGTTTGGTCTGAAACTCACCATTGACGGCTCAATCCGAGGGGCGGATAAACGGTCGTCTTTCAAACTCCCTCTGCACGCGATAGGATAGCGCTACAACCAACCAGAGCAACGAAGGTGAAGCAGAGCTTGTTGACAGATTAAACATTCACCATATCCGGTCGGCTAAACTCTGAACACATCTTCCCTTTTTAAGAATGACTTCAGTGCCGTTCTTTGTTCTTTTCTCAGAGAAAAGCTTAACTCAAGTCTTCCAGAGTCGCGGTCAAAGCTGATTCGAAAGACCGCCGCTCGCCAGTTTTTGTGTTTACTAGAAGCACTCAAACGCAACTCGGCCGTCGTCATTATGGCCCCGCCCACCGACTCTATACACGATGTGATTGGCCCGACCAGAGTTTGGCGATTACAGCTCAGAAGGGTATTGAGAGTTGCTAGACGACACTCACGGGCAGATTAGATTTGCTGCCGCTAGGGTGCGTCTAGATTTCTAGGCTACCGAGAACCATGATCTCTCAAAATCTGGAGCTGAAATATTAAAATTGGTTAAAAAATAAAGTTTTCGCAATGTCATATAGAAGAACCACAGCGTAAACCCAAATAAGTTGGGATAACATTTTTATTGAAGTAAGCTGAACTGTCAAGTATTGAGTTGGTAGTATACTGTAAAAAAAAAAAAGTCTGTAAAAATAGGGCACAATGTAATGTATAAATATGAAGGAATTGTCCGTTTTTTGTTTTACAGGTGTTTTACCTGTATTTTGAATTACACATTGCATTAGTTTATTTTAATTATCGTTTGAATGCTTAAACTGAAAAAAGACACTTAAATCAGGCTTTCTAGTTTCTGATTTTCTTGATGGAAAGCGACCGAAAACCATGATCTCTCTCAAAATCCGGAGCTGAAATATTAAAATTGGTTATTTAGTGTTGGGCCAAGCTTTTGATTGGCTGTACTATTCCATGAATGTGACTTCAGAAAGGTTTGTGTAAGGCTCAGCACAGTGGACCGCAGGTATTTTTGGATGGGCAGTTACATTAGCAAGTGACCCACATAGCAGAAATAGATCTTGAGCACAGGCGGCGGATTGACATGCCTTGTTGTGGATTAGATTCAGTCTATCATCTAATTATATATTTACATAATTAGTACTTGGAGGTATTTTTCCACTGCAGTGGAAAACGTTCTGGCAAGGTTCTCTCGAAGTACAAAAGTTCATCCAGTAACATTAATAGAACATCAGTTTTTTTAAATCGTGTTATTTCAGAGAACATTCAAAAAGTAGCGTTCCCATAATGTGTGCAAAAGGGAATATTGCCTTAAAGGTGCACTATGCAACTTTCCGTCCACTAGAGGGCGCCTATTCCAAACAAAGGCATAGTTTGATGATGCCAAGTTTGAGCGCAGTATCTTGGGTAGGGCTGTGTATTCATAGATATCCATAATAAAGGCCAGATGTCTTACGGCGGAGTCACCATCGTCATCACCGGCGGCCATCTTGTCACAGGCAAGCTTTCTGTCGGGCTCTGTGGAACCTGATGTAAGAGGAGTGATCTGTACGAACATAAATACTCTGATCTCGCTGAAATCTTGACGGATTTACGAATGGTTTGGTTTCTTACAAACGTTATTAACATGGCTACAAATCTAGATGCTTTAACACGTTGAAATTGCAGCTTTTCGTTTCGATAAACGACTTAATCGTGCAGCTTGTGTATCACGGCTATAACTTACGTGCACGTTATCAAGGCTGAGACCACAATCGAGCTGTTCAATTATATCGGTTTATTGACACCAATAACGATTTTATGACAACCAATCAATTTTGTCTAGTTAAAATAAACTTAGTTTGCAAATTTTTTTTGTTTTAATAAAATAATAATAATATATATATATATATATATATATATATATATATATATATTTTTTTTTTTATTTTTTATTATATTATAATCATGATATTCTTATTATAAAAGTGTATATATATATATATATATATATATATATATATATATATATATATATATATATATATATATATATATATATATATATATATATATATATATATATCAGTGGCGATTTCTTTAAGACTGCAAGGGAAGCTCGGCTTCCCTTATAATGTCACAAAATTATTAGTCAAATATGTTCTATTGTATTAACATTTTATTGACTAAAAATGCGTAAGAAAACAAAAGAAATCATTCTAGAAATCATCTCAAAGAGTTTGTTCAGAATCAGTTACATATAGCAGGTCGGCTGACTCGATTTCCTTCTTATACATTCCCGCAGCGTCTTATGCATTTCCCTATTGAAGCCCAGCGTCCATTGACTTCAATGGGGCTGCTTTAAACGTTTTTTTTTCAGCGCTAACTAGACGGCCATTGGATAAACGCTGCGATTATGTCCCGCCCACGGACGCTCAGCGTCTCTGGGGGTGAATGGGGAGTGGGCTGGCCCGGACTCCGAGCTTCTGCGTGATGATTGGAGGGTCTGTCGAAAGACTGCGTCTCCTTTTGACTGACAGCGTTTCTGTACTATAAGGAATCACCGAAGCTATTCGCGCTCAGTCCCATCGCGGATTTCTCAAGTTCAGTCGAAATAAAAACTGCTGCAATCTATTTCTTTGATATTTGCTTGGCGAAATTGCTTGATTTTCATCATACATTTCACACAATTATACACCACATTCCTTGTTTCAGTTTTACAGAGTTTAATATTTTTTTATAGCTCTGCTGGCCATTGAGAGGACACTGGTCAAGTCACTTGAAAAGACTCCTAGTTGGTACGACAGGGTCATAGACCATTTTCTTGAAAAGGAACGTAGGGCAGAATTTACTTTTAAATAAATAGACAATTTTATGATGTAGGCCGAAAATGAGCTTCCCCTCTCTGACAGACCAGTAACCGCCACTGATATATATATATATATTGTGTTTTTGAGAATCGATACAGTATCGCCAAACAAAATATTGCGAATCTCACGTGTATTGATATTTTCTTACACCCCTAATCTTGGGACATGTGGTCTTTTACTTCAGATAAGACAGCCTCACAGCCGGTGGAAAATAGGACACGGGCAGAAATCATGTTGATGGATGCGGTTATTAACGTTACTGTAGTGTAAAGCAGAGCAGGACCGAGTGTTGAGGAGCTGAGCACGGCCGCTGGAGCGATTGTTACACACACACACGGCTCACGAGCACCGGGACTTTTATTATGACGGGACGGGACACAGTCGCCGGGCGCCTGCAGTATTTCCGCTTTTCCGTTCATGATTATAAGGTAAAGCAGCTCTCTTTATCATATTAGATACATTTAAGTGTGTTTAAAATGATGTTATGACATTAAGGTGACGCGATGACTAGAGACATAATTAAGGGCGTGGTTACTTTGAGTGACAGGTGGATAGCCATTTATCCGCCATACATGGCTATCCACCTGTCACTCAAAGTAACCGTGCCCTTAATTATGCAGAACTTTACGGCTTTATGTAACGTAAACGAATGAGTTATAAAAAGATCCACCCCCCTCACAGTCGTCATGAAGGGCAAAATTAGCCGTATAGACCAAAACCACAATTTGTACCAGACTGTAAACATGTTTTATTCTGCTGTAAAGTTGGGCATTTTAACATGAGCTCGATGAGATTCTGCTCCTTCTGGAGCCGCTCTAGTGGCCAGTCGATGAACTGCAGTTTACATTACTTCTGTATTGGCTTCAAGAGAGACCGCGGGAGGTTGCCACTTGTTTCTGACCTGTAAGGTGGTCATAATATTAATCATACATGGTGTGTTAATAGGCCAGAGGAGAACTGCCCCCCCGACTGAGTCTGGTTTCTCCCAAGGTTTATCCTCATTGTAAAAGCACTGTATAAATAAAGATGATTGATTGACTGAAGAGTGTGTGATGCATTGCTCTCTACTCAGCACACTTAGTTATTGGACGAGTCTGATGACAGTATGACCTCTCTCTCTCTCTCTCTCTCTCTCTCTCTCTCTCTCTCTCTCTCTCTCTCTCTCTCTCTCTCTCTCTCGAGTAATTAAGTGTTTTAAGTTTCACTCTGCATGGGTATAATGACCACAATATCATGCTCAGTCTGTTTGAGGTTCCAGTACATTCTGTTCTTATGCCGCCACCTTTACTGTGAAGAACCATCAATCACATCTGACACGCTTTTTATGAGTTCATGAGTGTGTGTGTGTGTGTGTGTGTGTATGCTGATCTCACTGCACAGGTATGCACTCGGCGCACCGTCTCAACACCCGTTATTCTGCACATTTCTCTCCAGTTCTTACAGAAACTGAGGTCAAAGTTTTGTACAGGCTCTCTTATGTAATGAGATCAACCTCCAACTGGAGTCCTGACATTATTGACTAAAACAAACATTACACAAATGATTTACCCTTTAGATGCGTGCATAATTTAAAAAAATAATATTTTTTTTGTTAAAAATAACCCAAGTTGGGTTGAAAATAGACAAACCCAGAAATTGGTTTGTTTGAATGGGTCCATTCTCTGGGTTCAAACAACCCAATTTCGGGGTTTGTCCATTTTCAACCCAACTTGGGTTATTTTTAACCCAGCAATTTTTAGAGTGTAATAATCAAGAAGCATTTCAATCAACAGCACTAAAAATGCTTTTCAGACAAATCATTTGTCTAGTGTTTGTTTTAATAAATAATGTAATTTCTATAGTCAATAATGTTGTTTTTAACCCAGCAATTTTAAGAGTGTACACTCTAAAAAATGCTGGGTTAAAAACAACCCAAGTTGGGTTGAAAATGGACTAACCCAACAATTGAGTTGTTTTAACCCAGCTGTTGGGTTAAATGTTGCTTAAGACAACCCAATTGCTGGGTTAGTCCCTTTTCAACCCAACTTGGGTTGTTTTTAGTCCAGCCTTTTTTAGAGTGTATACACTCTAAAAACTGCTGGGTTAAAAACAACCCAAGTTGGGTTGAAAATGGACAAAACCAGAAATTGGGTTGTTTGAACCCATTGAATGGACGCATTCAAAAAACCGATTTGCTGAGTTTGTTCAATTTCAACGCAACTTGGGTTGTTTTTAACCCAACAGTTTTTAGAGTGTAATAGACCTGATGATGCAAGTCATTTTCACTCCATTGTAGTCTGTAGTTCCCTTTCGAGAGAGGTTCCTCGTATTACGTATGGGAAAACTCCTTTTCTCGAGAATGTGAAGCAAAACTTTTAATAAAGGTATCTATGTAAAGCGCAGTGAGCTGCACGGCCATAGCCCAGCGCGAGGAGCGCTCTGATTGGCCGGGCCGCGGCAACTGCAGGAACCTATGGTGAGGCGGCTGAGAGGAACGAACCAATGGGGGGCGTTCCAGAAGCCCGCCGAAAAAGGTGCTTATATTTGCATACAGGAGGCTATATAAGACCCTAATTCGCCATAGGTGTCAGATTTTATCTCCTTCAGCGATACCTTCGCTGGTCTCCTGGAAGAAGCACCGCCGTTGAAAAGGCACCAGCGGAACCTGCAGCTGAGGACGACGGACTCCCTCTCCGCCTTCTCTGCCGTTCCAGCTACGCCATCCGGCGTTATATATCCTTTAAACTGTGTCTATGTTGAGTGCAGTGTTGCCACAGTTACTTTGAAAAAGTAATCTGATTACTGATTACTGATTACTCCTTTAAAAAGTAACTTAGTTACTTTACAGATTACTTGATTTTAAAAGTAACTAAGTTAGATTACAAGTTACTTTATTAGTTACATTCAGGAGTTGCCGACAACACCCCTGCCGCCTCAAAATAGAAATGACAACCGTTTTTGGCAACACACTTTATTGCATTTATGCCAGAGCCTGACGGCCCCGACTTTTTTACGCCCCTTTTTTAGGCTTCTCCTTCGTTTTATATTTATTTTAATAATTAAAATGAACAATGAGATGTGCTGGTGGAAACAACATGAGACCATGATAGCTTGCGCCACTGTCGAGAAATGGCTCGCGCAGGGTTAAAGAGTCCGTTTCTTCAGTGCAGCTGCTAGAGTTATGGCCTTTTTACAACCGGTTCCTTCATTCGTTTTCTCTGAGCAGGTATCTATCGGATTGCTAAATGACCAGGAGTAACGTTAGGCCTAAATGCCTTCCGAGAGTCTTTCGAGACGTATTTAATTCTGATCACTCAAACAAACCGATTCAGAAGGTGCATGAAAGCATTTCAAACTAAACCGGACAAATGTAAATATATCTGGTTGTTTAAACCACATGTGTAAATTTTACTCCTGGCAAATAATTAAGAAATAAATGTGTGAGAGCGTGTTATGGTGTAGTCAGATAGATATGACGGTGCTACTGCTACATCGCTGCAAATGAGTAAAGCAAGCCAACGCAAATGGCCGTTAATGAAACTTTAAAATAAGTCACACAAAACACAATCATCTTCAATATAAATTAATGAGACTAATGATCTTACCAGTGCTTAGGTCGCTCTCTCTCATATTGCGATCTTTGAATTTGAAATGGGCTGCTGAATAAAATGCTAGAATCTTTTGCTTTGATGTAAACTCCGTTAAATGAGCATAGGCTATACCGCGGGAATTGAAGATCGGATTTATATTAATTTAGCTGAAGTCTAAGGTAGGCTATAAGACAACCTGCATGTCCTTTTTTTTTTTTTTAGATTGTGTAGCCCGTTTCGTTGTTTTGAGCGCCGTTGCGAGCAATAGGCTAATCTACCAGCCTGCCTCAGCTCGTCAGAAATGCCTTTGTGGTGGTATAATAACTAGCCTACTTTGTTTTTAATGTCAAAGTGGTTATATTTCGTTTCATTTCTTTATTGAGTTCATTTAGAAAAATGTTTAGAGCAATTTTTGTTTGTTAAATTAAAGTTTTAATTTTTTTATGTGACGACCCAGTGAGTTAACCGCATGAGTCTCTCAAACCAACTCTTGAATTGTCTTGCCTATATAAACTTTAATTTAACAAACAAAAAATTGCTCTGAACATTGTTCTAAATTAGGATAAAAAAGAAACGAAACGAAAAATAACTACTTTGACATTAAAAACAAAACTGAACTATTTTAATGGCTGCAACAATGTAAAAAGTAAAATAAATAAATAAAAAACACGGGCTCCAGCCGGACTCGGGCTGAGAATTTTGATAAGCTGTTGGTTTTTACAAAGGAAAATGACTAAAATAGTAACTCACAGTGACTTGGATAAGTAACTTTAATCTGATTACTGGTTTGGAAATAGTAACGTGTTAGATTACTCGTTACTGGAAAAAAGTAGTCAGATTAGAGTAACGCGTTACTATGTAACGCGTTACTGGCATCACTGGTTGAGTGTTATATGTGTTTGTGTGTGTGTTGCCGCTGCAACGCCGCTTCTAGAGCTTACAGGCTTGTTCTACTCGAGGACTCTCTCGTTCCGCCGCGTCGTTAAGCGCCGCGGAAAGACGGAGCTCTTCTCACTCTCCCTCTGCTCTCGTCCCGTCGCGCTGAATAGCGCCGCGGAAAGAGAGAATGTTAGAGGACATGAGCACACTCAAGCCGAAGCTCTCTTCACTCTGCCGCCGCCGCGGCTCTTCTTCCGCCGCTGCCACAGAGTTGTTCTCACTCTTCTCTCATTCCGTCGCGCTACAGCCGCGGACAGAGAATACTAGAGTGAATAGGCGAACTCGAGCCTAAGCTCTCGTCACTATACCGTCGCGCTGAGGAGGCGCCGCGGACAGACGGAGTTTTTCCTCACTCTTCCTCTTCTCTAGTTCAGTCGCGATATCGCCGCGGACAGAGAATACTAGAGTGAATAAACGAACTCGAGCCGAAGCTCTCGCCGTGCTGAAGAAGCGCCGCGGACAGACAGAGTTTTTCCTCACTCTTCCTCTTCTCTAGTTCAGTCGCGATATCGCCGCGGACAGAGAATACTAGAGTGAATAAACTAACTCGAGCCGAAGCTCTCGCCGTGCTGAAGAAGCGCCGCGGACAGACAGAGTTTTTCCTCGCTCTTCCTCTTCTCTAGTTCAGTCGCGATATCGCCGCGGACAGAGAATACTAGAGTGAATAAACTAACTCGAGCCGAAGCTCTCGCCGTGCTAGAAGCGCCGCGGACAGAGTTTTTCCTCACGCTTCCAATTCTCGTTCTGTCGCTCTATCGCCGCGGACAGAGAATACTAGAGTGAATAAACTAACTCGAGCCGAAGCTCTCGCCGTGCTAGAAGCGCCGCGGACAGAGTTTTAACTCACGCTTCCAATTCTCTCGTTCTGTCGCTCTATCGCCGCGGACAGAGAATACTAGAGTGAATAAACAAACTCGAGCCGAAGCTCTCGCCGTGCTAGAAGCGCTGCGGACAGAGTTTTTCCTCACGCTTCCTATTCCCTCGTTCAGTCGCACTATCGCCGCGGACAGAGAATACTAGAGTGAATAAACTAACTCGAGCTGAAGCTCTCGCCGTGCTAGAAGCGCCGCGGACAGAGTTTTTCCTCACACTTCCAATTCTCTCGTTCAGTCGCGCTGTCGCCGCGGACAGAGAATACTAGAGTGAATAAACAAACTCGAGCCGAAGCTCTCGCCGTGCTCATTCTACCGCCGCCGTGCTGAAGCGCTGCGGACAGAGAATACTAGAGTAAGTTAGACGAGCGAGCTCGGGCTGTTGGGTATGTCAAGAACAATGTCGCTGCAGCGCGCGCTTACTGCCAAGGAAGTTGTAATGGCTGCCTTGTCATGATAGCGCGCGCCCCTTCCACAGCGCGTTGCTGACTAGAGCGCGGCTTACGTCATAGCACGCGCTCACTGTCAGAGCATAAGGGCGTCGGAAAATGGCTGCCAAGCTAAGCCCTTTTTTCACTCTATCACTTCCAGTCCCCTTTATTCAGGCGGCTGGAAAGGTTTTTACACTGTAGACAAAGTGTCCACTACACAGTGTGCACCCCTACATAAGTACTGTTAATTCAGCCTCACAAAATCACAAATAAATCCCGCCGCGGCCGGATTACACCATATAAAGTCAACTAGCCTTATTGCAGTCAACTAGCCTGTGGTCAAACACGCTTGTCTGCATGCGCGCTTTCAGTCTAGACTAGAGCATAACGGCATTGTGGAATGGCTCACATACCACCCGCACTTCCTTACATTCTCCCAGTTCCCTTAAGTTAAGTGACTGGAGATGAAATATTGCAGTCAACTAGCCTGTGTTAAACACGCTCGTCTGCACACTAATGCTGTGTGCGTTTACCCCTGTGGATTTGCTCACTGGTTTGCACCGTGGGTATTCTACGTTGGTTGTGCGCCACTGCACATTGTTTACACTACACACAAAAGAGCTTTCTATGTAGGAAATGTGCCCACTTTACAGTCTGCACTCCTGCACCCAAGCACTTTTCACAAAGTTCACTCTCGCACACACAATATAAATGTGAGGCGCGCGCCCACTGCAAAGCCTGCACCGCCAAAACTAACACTATCCCCACAGTGTTACAAGTAGTGTTACAGCACAAGCAACCCGGCTAACAGGCCCCTATTACTAAGCGGCCAGCCCCCGAATCTAATTCAACCCCAGGCTTTACGAGCCCAGGCCTGGCAGGCCATTCCTGGTATATAATATTGGGTGTTGAACATATAAAACGAGGTTCTCGCTACAGTTTTGCTCGCAGACCCCGCGATTCAAGCCGTGGTCGAGCCCTCTGTAAGAAGCAGTGTCAGTCACGTGCTTCTCGCTGAGGCATTGAGACTGTTAAAGGAGAGAGCGGCGGAAACCGTACACCCGACGCTAGCGAGTCAGGTTTTTACTGTCGCTAATTCCTCTTGCCGAAAATGGGTGGCGGTCTCAGGCCCATTTTCCAGGCATCTGAACAAAGCACTTATGACACGCTCGTTTCAAGGTGCTGACGGTGAAACAAATCCTCGCGCACATTCGCCCCGGGGATTGGGTTTTCTCAATAGATCTGAAAAACGCATACTTCACGTTACGATAACCCCCCACCCCCACTACAGGCCATTCTTGAGATTCGCCTTCGAGGGGCAGGCTTATCAGTACAGTCATTGTCATAGACTCAAGACTCAACGAGCGTCTTACGGCATAAGAACCACCACGTCTTGATAATGTACATAAAATCGCTAGGGCAGCCGAGATCAGACTCTCTTCACTGCATGGCTAAGCATCTCCTTTTATGGGCAGAGCACAATCTGAGCTCCCTAAGGGCGGCTTACGTGCCAGGTATTCTGAATCAGGGTCCGGACATGTTATCCAGAGGACCCATGTCCCCAGGGGGATGGTCCCTTTACCCGCAAACGAGTCAGCTCGCACAGCACACGCTGCCCAATATTTTTTCTGCAAACGCAGGGATGCCCTGGCCCATGTTGGCCCAGACTCCCTCTATATGTTCCCTCCGATCGCGATCCAGCTGCAAGCCTGTGCTTTTTAATAGCCCCACTTTGGAAGAACCGCACATGGTTCTCCAAACTGTTTCAGCTGTCAGACACAGCCCCATGGCCTATTCTGCCAATGAAAGGGAAGGTCTGGCATCCCAATCCCGAGCTGTGGGCCCTCCACGTATGGCCCATCAACGGTATCCGGGAACCTCTCTGACAAGTTATGAACACTATTTCGGAAGCTAGAGCCCCTGCTATCTGGCAGCTCTGCTTTGAAGTGGTCAGTGGTTTTCCGACCAGTGTGCTACGCGAAACATCGACGCACACTCATGCGAACTGGCGGAACTGCTCGCTTTCTCCAAGAGCTAATGGATGCAGGTCGCCCCCCCTCCATACTCGGGGTGTGTGTCTCCGCCATAGCAGCTAGCCACGCTCCGATCACGGCACATTCACTAGGGAAAAGTGATCTTATTGTGTGTTTTCTTAAAGGGGCCAGGAGATTCAGCCCGCCTTGCCCCTACCTCGGTCCCTATTTGGGACCTAGCCATGGTTTTGGAGGCCGTGAAGGGTTCCCCCTCCTAACCACTTCAGAACACGAAGCACATATCACTCAAAACCGTTTTTCTGCTGGCTGTGGCCTCGGTTAACCGAGTGGGTGGCTTACCTGCACTCTCCGTGAGCCCTTCCTGTCTTGAGTTTGGGTCCAGCAACTTCAAGGTTGTGCTCAAACCGAGGCATGGTTTTATGCTGAAAGTGCTATCAACCCCTTCAGTATGCAGGTCTTTTCACTGCTTAACCCGCGTCTCAGAGAGAATAAGACGCAAACCTATTCTGCCCAGTCAGAGCATTGAGATTGTATCTAGAGCGCTCCGCCCCCTTCAGGCAGTCGGATCAGCTCTTCATTGCTTCGGTGGCCGCACTAAAGTTTGTGCTGCCATGAAACAGACTCTCACACTGGATAGTGGATGCAGTCCCACTAGCATATAGGTCTAGGACCTAACCTGTCCTACAGGCATTTAAGCCCACTCCTCTAGAGGCATGGCCTCATCTTGGGCTTGGTCGTGTGACATTTCTTTGGAAGATATCTGTGCGGCGGCAGGCTGGGCCTCTCCGTCCACTTTTATCAGATTCTACAAGTTGGAGGTTCCAGCTCTACAAGCAGGGCTTCTCTCCATCTAGGCTCTATCTTGACCCTGGCAAACAGATTGCCTTACGTTTTGGCCTGTACACATTAGTCCTTAAGCACTATTCATTCATCATAAGATCCGACTATGTCCGATCAGCTGTTCAAACGAACCGACTCTTCCGGTTCTTCATTCCCCTTATAAGCCGCCTCTGTCGGTGTCTCGGGGGTTTATAACATGTGCTTTGGGTATACTGGGTCAGTCAGCACACACGGCGCTTTACATTGTGTTCCCATACGTAATACGAGGAACCTCTCTCGAAAGGGAACGTACTCGGTTACTTTCGTAACCTCGGTTCCCTGAGAGAGAGGAACGAGTATTACGTTCCGTGCCGTGTTTATGCTTCTCAGGTATCGCTTCAGTCGATCTTAAAACCTGACACCTATGGCGAATTAGGGTCTTATATAGCCTCCTGTATGCAAATATAAGCACCTTTTTCGGCGGGCTTCTGGAACGCCCCCCATTGGTTCGTTCCTCTCAGCCGCCTCACCATAGGTTCCTGCAGTTGCCGCGGCCCGGCCAATCAGAGCGCTCCTCGCGCTGGGCTATGGCCGTGCAGCTCACTGCGCTTTACATAGATACCTTTATTAAAAGTTTTGCTTCACATTCTCGAGAAAAGGAGTTTTCCCATACGTAATACTCGTTCCTCTCTCTCAGGGAACCGAGGTTACGAAAGTAACCGAGTACGTTTTCTTCCGGCAACAAACACGTCACAATATCCCTCATTTAAATAATTAATGCGCATAATAAAGGGCGGGCCTGGTTGAATTAGTTAGTAGTGTGTTTTGGTAAGGGACGGGGCATTTCCCACACACACTGGAAGCCTTTGACTAATCAAAACACACTGCTCCAGTCGACCAATCAGAGCATTGTGTGCTTTTCAGAAGGCGGGGCTTCATAGAGACATGACTTAACAGAGTTACTGACAGACTGAGAAGAGAGGAGCCGCAACAATGGAGAATATGAGGAAGTAGGTTGTTTTTGTGATGGATTTGGTGATTTGCACACCTCGTCCAGACATGTTGAGCCGTATTGCTCTTGTTTGAACTGGCTTGTTATTCCCATTCTACTGTCAAAAGTTTCTGTCAGAAAGTGTTAAAAGTGTAACACAAGCCATATCAGCACTTGCATACAGTTCAGGCCTCTGGCACTTTTCCAAACAGACTTACACTGCAATAAAACGATCTTCCTCAGTGTTTCTGTCCTGTTTTCAAGCACAAATATCATTGAAGATACAGTTACTGGAGAAGCAAAATAAAAAAAGATATTTTGCAGATATTTGCTCTTATTTTAAGCACAAACTCACTTTATTAAATAAGAGTTAAAGGGATAGTTCACCCAAAAATGACAATTCTGTCATCATTTACTCTCCCTCATGTTGTTCCAAACCTGTAAGAATTTCTTTGTTCTGCTGAACACAAAAGAAGATATACTACCATAGTATTTTTTTACCCTAACATATAATGTTCTCAGAACGTTCTGTCAAGGTTCTCTCAACGTTATGAGCAAACGTTCTTCCTGTAACGTTAATAGAGCGTTCGTTCAACGTTATCTGGCCTTTAATAATGTTCTCAGAACGTTCTGTCAAGGTTCTCTCAACGTTATGAGCAAACGTTTTTCCAGTAACGTTAATAGAACGTTCGTTCAACGTTATCTGGCCTTTAATAATGTTCTCAGTAAATTAAAGAGTTAATATCTGAAGTAATTTTGCTTCTCAAGTAATATGTTGACTGAATAATGTTGGGGAACAAGACAAAAATACTGAGAAATATACAAATATTTTTTGCAGTATGATCTTTGTTTTGATGTGACGCTTGATTGAATCAGTATGTGTGTGTTTGCAGGACAGTATGGAATGTGAACAGCAACATTCCCGCTGTGCAGAGGCTGTTTTTACTGTCCAGTGTAATTATTACTGGACATTCAGTCATCCAAACATCCAGCAGATTATACCAGAAATTAGTTCACAGCTGCCCGTCTCTCATTCAAAGTTGCCATTCATTGATATTAAACAGAGCTATTCAAAACACATTTTTTAAAGTAGATTTTTTTGTGTTTGCCCTGCAAAACCTGCCACCAAGTTGTCAGCTAACAGGAAATGTTTTCAGAACGTTCTGTCAAGGTTCTCTCAACGTTATGAGCAAACGTTCATCCAGTAACATTAATAAAACGTTTGCTCAACGTTATCTGGTCTTTGATAATGTTCTCAGAAAGTTAGCACAAAAACATTAGGTTACATTTAAAGGACAACTCCGGTGAGAAATGACCCTAGGGGTAATTAACAGATGGTTAGCGAGTAGATCGGATGTAAAGAGTTTTATCTCTAAAAACAGATTAGCTTATAACACTAGTCTATGGGGCACAGGGTAGTCAAATTAAATGGCTAGTTAATACCACTAACAAGACTAAAAATAGCCTCACACTAACACGGCAGCATAATGAGGGTCCCTACATGCAAACCGAAGCATTGAGAACTTTGTAAGAGTACAAACAGTTTAATAAGATATAATTCATGCATGTCCATGTAATTAGATTTCACAAACTTAATTCCTATCGACCAACTCACTTAGCACAGTGTTCGTGGATCGACTCGTCGAGACTGTTTTCCAAGATGGCTGCCGTCTGTAAACGCGTAATGTACTGTCTTTATAAAGTATCTTCGTATGTATTACAGACAGTTAACTTACACCAAGGAAACATAATCAACCAATATTTACACCTATATTCAACCAAGCGAAAAGAAACAAAAGAAAACCAAGATTTAATTAATTAAACCAGACCACAGAGGAAAACGAGCGGTGCTAAATAAACAAAGCAACAAGACCAAAGCCCGTTAAACTAATCCCCACCCTCTACACTAACTGAAAACCCTCTCACATCCCTTTTCAACCTTGGCCAAAAAAAAAAAGACACAACACCCAATTGTAAGTCTTAGTCACTCCTAATCAAAAGTCACTAATCAATCAAAAGTAACGTTCCTATAATATTTGCAAAATTATCAAATTATCAAAACGTATTTCAATGTTCAGAGAACAGTTAGAATTTTATTCATGCAATGCAAAAACTACATTTTCTTGTTTTTCAGCACAAATATCTAAACTTTTTTAAAGATGTGGTGGCATGCGATTTGACTTTTTTAACTTTAGTTAGTGTGTAATGTTGCTGCTTGAGCATAAACAGTATCTGCAAAGTTACAGCGCTGAAAGTTCAATGCAAACGGAGATATTGTCTTTTAAAGTTACGGCAGTTTATTGACTACAAAAATGGCCGGTTTGGACTACAACGAGCTTCTTCCTGGTTGGTGACATCATAAACCCTTGCTAGTCTCCGCAGATGTGACTTCTGCCCGTAATGGGAAGGGGCGTGGCATTTCCATGACAACCTGTGCTTGGCACTTCAGCCAATAAAAATACAGGAAACTACATTTGGCCATCTGACCAATCTAAGACCATTGCGTTTTTCAGAGGGAGGGGCTTCATAGAAGCAGGAAGCAGACGAGCCGTTCAAAGGACAGACAGCGGTGTGGAATAAAGAAGAATAGAAGGAAAATACAGCGTTTAAAAAAAAGAAGTATTAAGATTATATGTTATACTGTGGCCCATAAACACAACCAAGCCTAGAAAAAACACGGAACCATCCCTTTAAATCAAGATACATTTACTGGAGAAGCAAAATGACTAACGATATTAAGACGTAGTTACTGAGGAAATCAATAAGGTGCATTTAAGCTTTAAAAGGTATTTTTCTGACCCAATGGACTTGTTTTTTTGTCTTGTTTTTATGCTTAAACTCAATTAGTTGAGATTTGAAGAGTTTTTAATGCAAGACAAATGACATTATTTGTACTGCATTTGCATGGTTTTGCCTGCTGTCCGTGACCATTCGTCTTGGTGATTTTGGTTCAGGACTGAAGCGGGGCTCTTGAAGACCATAATGAGCTTCACGTGGCGATTCATCACACAGAGTCTTAATGAGGTCCTGTTAATGATAGGAGCGTCCATCTGAGACCATCAGACCAAAACACCCCTCAAAAGACACCCACAAGTGCCCTAAACATGTTACATAAGCTGTTACACAACCACCAGGACAACTATAAAGACATCAGTGGAGCAGAAGAATTTGACAATAATGTGCTACTGTGAGACTTTCAGATGCTCCTCAAATACCAAAATATCTGATGCATGACCTTCATTATACACTGCAGTGGAAAACAAACAAATTATCTGATTAAAATGTGAATTAATTTTTAGGGCACACTCAAAAATCCCTGGAAGAAATGTGCATGTCGCAATGTACATATCGCAATGGCTCGCAATATCTGAATTATTTTAATAGGCTACTTCAACATTGTGAAAAGTGTTTGTTTTAGGTCACACATTGGGCAGAGAATAGACTGGGCACATTACTGTTACTTATGGGACTTGCTTGACGTTAAAAAGAGTTATTAAACGCTATATAATTTGCAAAAAACAATCATTTGCAGTCTCGCGCTGTTTGACACACACACCACGAAACGTGAACAATGTGTGACACAAATGTTTGCTAAAGCACAGCTGGTCACTTTCAGAAGTTGTAGCGATGCTTTCTTTTCCCAAAGAGAATGTGAAACACAAATGGTTTCATTCTCAGTTTTTAAATAATTGAAATAGATTTTTAACACTAATTGCAATATCGTATCGCATATCGAATATCGCATTTAATTTGTTCGATTTATATAGCGCTTTTCAAGGCACTCAAAGCGCTTTACATTGAAGGGGATGAATCTCCTCAACCGTTGCGATATGCATATCGCAATGGCACGCAATATCTGAATGATTATACTTCAACATTTTGAAAAAGTGCATGTTTTAGGTCAAAGCTGTGACGCATGTAGCAGAGAATAGACTGGGCACATTACTGTTACTTATGTGACTTGCTTTATGTTAAAAAGAGTTATTAAACGTAATAACTTGTGAAAAAACAATAACTTGCAGTCTCGCAATGTCTGACACACACACACATCGAAACATGCACAAGTCGCCTCTCTGAAAGCGTGATCCCTTCAGTTCAGTTTCGTGTCTGCATTACATTTGCAATTACATTTTTTGTTTACGTTGATGTTAAAATTATATTGTCAGATTTGTGACATTAATTTTTGTTAAAACACTGCTGGTCACTTTCAAAAGTTGTACTGACGCTTTCTTTTCCCAGAGAGAATGTGAAACGCATAAATGGTATCATTCTCAGTTTTTTACTTTTCATTTTTTTTGTTTAGGTGACACTGCGCCGAAGCCCTGCAGGTAGACTCAGGTCATGGTTTTCATAACACACACCAAGTTTGGTCACCAAAGCGGCGCGGAGATATAGCTTCACGTTCATTTTGGCGGGCACTTTGTCGAATTCGTTTTGCGAGTTTTTCCGAGAATGGTTTGACGAATCGACTTGAATAATTTTTTTTCAACCTGGTCTGTAGATGATCTGCTTCAATTTTGCGGGAAAATTGGAGCAACCGCCTATGAGGAAAACCTTGTTGTTTTTTCCGGGAAATTCAAAATGGCGGAAAAATGTTAATGATGCAAAATTACGCTTCATTTTGGGCTGCCATAGTCTTCCAGAGTGGAAGAAGAAACGGAAAAAGAATAATAATAAGAAGAACGCCAATGATTACAATCGATGGATGCCTGCGTACCTTCAGTGCTTGACTCCAAATAACATTTTCATAACTTGATAGCAAAATGTTTTTTAGAGCTGTTTTGTAGGAAAGGAAGCAGAGATTCACTAATAAATGATATTTTCAATATGTTTCACTGCATGTTTCTGCAGGTGAAGTGGTTTGTCTGTTTTGCTCCAGTATCAGTGATTGTCTTTATGTTGTGCTGAAGATCATCCATGTTTTGCATCCATCTGTGTCAACACTCAATGTTTCTGCACTTGTTGTTCTGCTCCGGTGTCCTAATAAAACAAGGAGCTAGAAAATGCATGCAGCTGCAGACGTCACAGCTGGAACATCAGCTCTGAGATAGTTCTTTCAGTCCATCCATGAGCGGAAAACAATTAGAAGGAAACAACCGTTCTCAGAGCGTTCTGTCAAGGTTCTCTCAATGTTATGAACAAACGTTCTTCCTGTAACGTTAATAGAGCGTTCGTTCAACGTTATCTGGCCTTTAATAATGTTCTCAGAACGTTCTGTCAAGGTTCCCTCAACGTTATGAGCAAACGTTCTTCCAGTAACGTTAATAGAGCGTTCGTTCAACGTTATCTGGCCTTTAATAATGTTCTCAGAATGTTCTGTCAAGGTTCTCTCAACGTTATGAGCAAACGTTCTTACAGTAACGTTAATAGAGCGTTCGTTCAACGTTATCTGGCCTTTAATAATGTTCTCAGAACGTTCTGTCAAGGTTCCCTCAACGTTATGAGCAAACATTCTTCCAGTAACGTTAATAGAGCGTTCGTTCAACGTTATCTGGCCTTTAATAATGTTCTCAGAGCGTTCTGTCAAGGTTCTCTCAATGTTATGAACAAACGTTCTTCCTGTAACGTTAATAGAGCGTTCGTTCAACGTTATCTGGCCTTTAATAATGTTCTCAGAACGTTCTGTCAAGGTTCTCTCAACGTTTTGAACAAATGTTCTTCCAGTAACGTTAATAGAGCGTTCGTTCAACGTTATCTGGCCTTTAATAATGTTCTCAGAACGTTCTGTCAAGGTTCTCTCAATGTTATGAACAAACGTTCTTCCTGTAACGTTAATAGAGCGTTCGTTCAACGTTATCTGGCCTTTAATAATGTTCTCAGAACGTTCTGTCAAGGTTCCCTCAACGTTATGAGCAAACGTTCTTCCAGTAACGTTAATAGAGCGTTCGTTCAACGTTATCTGGCCTTTAATAATGTTCTCAGAGCGTTCTGTCAAGGTTCTCTCAACGTTTTGAACAAACGTTCTTCCAGTAACGTTAATAGAGCGTTCGTTCAACGTTATCTGGCCTTTAATAATGTTCTCAGAATGTTCTGTCAAGGTTCTCTCAACGTTATGAGCAAACGTTCTTCCAGTAACGTTAATAGAGCGTTCGTTCAACGTTATCTGGCCTTTAATAATGTTCTCAGAACGTTCTGTCAAGGTTCCCTCAACGTTATGAGCAAACGTTCTTCCAGTAACGTTAATAGAGCGTTCGTTCAACGTTATCTGGCCTTTAATAATGTTCTCAGAGCGTTCTGTCAAGGTTCTCTCAACGTTTTGAACAAATGTTCTTCCAGTAACGTTAATAGAGCGTTCGTTCAACATTATCTGGCCTTTAATAATGTTCTCAGAACGTTCTGTCAAGGTTCTCTCAACGTTGTGAGCAAATGTTCTTCCAGTAACGTTAATAGAGCGTTCGTTCAACGTTATCTGGCTTTTAATAATGTTCTCAGAACGTTCTGTCAAGGTTCTCTCAACGTTATGAGCAAACGTTCTTCCAGTAACGTTAATAGAACGTTCGTTCAACGTTATCTGGTCTTTAATAATGTTCTCAGAGCGTTCTGTCAAGGTTCTCTCAACGTTATGAGCAAACGTTCTTCCAGTAACGTTAATAGAACGTTCGTTCAACGTTATCTGGCTTTTAATAATGTTCTCAGAACGTTCTGTCAAGGTTCTCTCAACGTTATGAGCAAACGTTCTTCCAGTAACGTTAATAGAACGTTCGTTCAACGTTATCTGGCCTTTAATAATGTTCTCAGAACATTCTGTCAAGGTTCTCTCAACGTTATGAGCAAACGTTCTTCCTGTAACGTTAATATAACGTTTGTTCAACGTTATCTGGTCTTTAATAATGTTCTCAGAACATTCTGTCAAGGTTCTCTCAACGTTATGAGCAAACGTTCTTCCAGTAACGTTAATAGAACGTTCGTTCAACGTTATCTGGTCTTTAATAATGTTCTCAGAGCGTTCTGTCAAGGTTCTCTCAACGTTTTGAACAAATGTTCTTCCAGTAACGTTAATAGAGCGTTCGTTCAACGTTATCTGGCCTTTAATAATGTTCTCAGAACGTTCTGTCAAGGTTCTCTCAACGTTGTGAGCAAATGTTCTTCCAGTAACGTTAATAGAGTGTTCGTTCAACGTTATCTGGCCTTTAATAATGTTCTCAGAACGTTCTGTCAAGGTTCTCTCAACGTTGTGAGCAAATGTTCTTCCAGTAACGTTAATAGAGCGTTCGTTCAACGTTATCTGGCCTTTAATAATGTTCTCAGAATGTTCTGTCATGGTTCTCTCAATGTTATGAGCAAACGTTCTTCCTGTAACGTTAATATAACGTTTGTTCAACGTTATCTGGTCTTTAATAATGTTCTCAGAACATTCTGTCAAGGTTCTCTCAACGTTATGAGCAAACGTTCTTCCAGTAACGCTAATAGAACGTTCGTTCAACGTTATCTGGTCTTTAATAATGTTCTCTGAAAATCAGAGTTACTATCTGGAGTAATTTTGCTTCTAATATGTTGATTTAAGAATGTTTATTGATGTTTATTAGATATTAGGGAACAAGACAAAAATACTGAGAAATATATATTTATTTTATATATTCTTTTGCAGTTTGATCTTTGTTTTGAATAAGTCGACACACTCTCTCACTCTCTCTCTTTCTCTCACATGGACGCTGAGGCCATCATGTGCCCGTCATTTTCCAAACTGCTCCTGATGCACAAACAACACTGATATGCTGTCCCTGTATTTTTCCACAGAGCAGCGCAGACTTCATGCTCGTCCACCCACAGTGATTTAAAAACAACTTTCTGACACTCGGCCTGAGAAATCCTCTGCTTTATTTCCAGCATATCAATCCACACTGATATCAATCAACAGTGGCCCGAGTCAGAGCCCGGGCCAAGCGGACAGGTCATACATCTGAAGGGACGGCCATTTGGATTAAAGAGCTGTTTTTGATGGTGTTTTCCCTGTTGAAATATGCACAATAATTTTGTCTTCAGTCTTCTACCTACTTAAGTTCAGTTTGCTGTCTTACAGCAAGTACAATCGTAAGCTGCATTCTAAAAAAGCTGGGTTAAAAACAACCCAAGTTGGGTTGAATATGGACAAGCCCAGCAATTGGGTTGGTGTAACCCAAGAATTTGGTTGTATTAACCCAGCGATTTGGTTGCTTTAACCCAGTGAATGGGTTGTTTTAAACCAACAATTTGATTGTTTTAACCCAACGATTTGGTTTCTTTAACCCAGTGAATGGGTTGTTTTAAACCAACAATTTGGTTGTTTTAACCCAACGATTTGGTTTCTTTAACCCAGTCAATGGGTTGTTTTAAACCAACAATTTGGTTGTATTAACCCAGCGATTGGGTTGGTTTAACCCAACAATATGGTTGTATTAACCCAGCGATTTGGTTGTTTTAACCCAGCGATCCGATTGTTTTAATCCAATGATTTGGTTGCATTATTAACCCAGCGATTTGATTGTTTTAACCCAGCGATTCTGATGTTTTAAGCTAGCGATTGGGTTGTATTAACCCAGCAAATTAGGTTGTTTTAACCCAGCAAATAGGTTGTTTTAAGCAAACATTTAACCCAATCGCTGGGTTAAAACAACCCAATTGCTGTGTTTGTCCATTTTCAACCTAACTTGGGTTGTTTTTAACCCAGCATTTTAAGTGTGTGCAAGTCATTTCAAAATTTGATTAAACTGACTTTAAAAATCAAATTGTTGAATTTAGAAAATAGGTTTCACTAGGTTAATTTCATATTTACTTATGCCTCCCATTTATCTCCCTCTTCAATACATTCTCTATTTATATAATTGCACAAACAACCCATTGGCCAATAAACCTGATTTTGGGGGAAAATTAATGGAAAAAAACATATTTTGTTGCCTTTAGTGCAAAACATCTAGGCATAACACACAAAGTTTCTATTTGTTGCTTTCTGTCGAAGTTGATTCAATAAAAGCTATTTTTGTACTAGAATCTGAAAATGTGCAATGAAAGCATCATAGGTTCTGTTGATTCCTGTTCAGTGTCAAATTGTGTTTGTTAGCAGAGGTTGGATGGTTTTCGGCGATTTTATCGTGATGATCTGTGTAAATAATCTCATGTATGTCCGTGCAGGGGTCAGATAGATGAGCAGCTGTGCTTTTCCCGGAGTAACCTTGTCCACCTTCATGTCTTCCCTCATGTTCTCTTAGTTGTAGATCTCCAGACACTTCTGACCCGGATTGCTAAGAAAACACCTACGCCGGAGACCCCCGATGAGCCACTATTTTAGGCTATTTTTCAAGCAATATGTGTATACAGGTGCTCAATATCAAAATATGCTTTCTGGACTGCTTAAGTACACTATAAACCCAAATAAATTGGCAAAACTCAAGAAATTGAGGCAATTTTTTTACATTAAGAATTTAAAGTGTAAGTGAGCAGAACTGCTGATTTTTATTTTCTAATCATACATTTGAATTGGTAGTAAGCTAATATGTAATCTCAAATTGTTAGTAGTGGAAACTTGCCTATTTCAATAAATGCCGCCTTGCTAAGTTACACAATGCTTTGGTAGCATTAGCATAGCACTAGCTGAATGAGGACAGCATTATAAAACATTTAACATACATCTGTTCTCAAACTAAACTCATGCTCCACTCGTCACATGATGGAAACACTACAACATAACAGAAACTCTTCTAAACTAGCATAACAAAACATAACTAACTCTCTCACTTAACGTTAATCTTACAATCAAAACAAAATAACACTTCATTTTCCTGTTACTAACTTTGTAACCAACATTATACCAGATCCAGATGAGAGCCGAAGTGACTGTGATGCTTTGAACGGTGACTGTACTGCCATCTAGTAGAGATATCAGGATCTGAATCAATTTAAAATCACAAACAGTGGACCCAAAAACAATTTGTTCACCTCATTCACACTTATTAGTGCCTGTACCTGCACTCAAATGCTACAGGATCTTCTCTCAGAACTAATTAAATTAACATAATTAGTAAAACTAACTACCTTAGATATCGTGCTACAACTACACCAGCTAGCAATACACCAGTAGCAAACTATTACTAATTTTTGCATAACACCAGCCATACGTCACCAAAAGGTGGCAGACACTACCCATAATGTGTGAGGAACAGTCAAGAGTTTTATTTTATTTTGTTCACTGATGTGTGATGTCTATCAAAGTGTAGTAAAGACTACAATTTACTGTAGTACCTTTGGTTAAAAAACACTGACATACTAGAGATACTAGGTTATTTTTTCTGCAAAACGCCAATAAATGGGTGATTTAACGCAAGTTTCTTAATAAATTATTCAGGAATCAATTGGAATTACGCTAGCATCATAACATCTTAAACAATTTTCTCAATTTAACTGTTTATTATTATTTTAGTGGATTTGAGCGTTGCTCATCCCGAACGCGGGTTCATCACAAACGACTGTGATTGGACCATCTTGAAAATAGCTGTAAAAGGTAACGCACGTCACGTGATTGCGCGTGTTACTATTCGCAGAGGAACCAATCACAGTCGTTTGCGATTATAATTTTTAATCATTTTTTTTTAAATATCCGTCACATTTTAATGTATAGATTGAAAAAAACTTTTAGTGTACAAATATCTCCAATAGAACAAAAATCGTGCTTGACTTTCTTGATTTTCTGAGCCATCACGATTCACGCGCCCCCTTGAGGAAGAGCGAGATTGTAACCGAAAGGCATCGCAACCGTGTGCGCATGCGCAGGTGCATGCTAGTCGCGGCCGCTGCGGGTTTTGCGCACAGGGACGCGACGCGGCTGCTGCGGAGAAATCCATAGCAACGGCGGATAAACATGAGTTACTACAGCAGGTAAGACACCGATGGAAACAATTCTCAGAAATTATTCAAAAGTGACGGCCGTTTTGGGACCGTGGCGCGTGCACGTGTGATATATATTGTCTTTCCTAACTTTGGTGTGTGTTTTTTTCTTCTTCGGCGTGTCCTGTTGCGTTTCAAACGCGCTGTAACATCAGCCATCACGCTAAAAACACACAACAACACAGAACAAAACACAAAAATCTGAATTAAACTGCTGGAATATGAACAGAAAAGATGAGAAAGGCGGGAGAGTATGAATGAATGCGGATTTGATGGGGTGTAACGGTTGAGAAGCAGTTTTGCTAATGATGATAGCAGGGAATGCAGATTAACATTACCGTCTTGAATTAATAAATAATATTTTCGGCTCGTCTGTAAACCACAGCGTTGATAAGATTAAATTATCTTTTATGAATTTGATCAATCTCACAGTGACTTAATGGATCTAATTCATTGCAATCACTAATGTGACCGTTACAAATATCCAGTGGATTCGCGTTTTTTTCTGATATAAGTTAACGTTAGTCATGTGATGTAAGTTGTACGTCATTACTATATTGAAATGATATAATATAGCGGCAGAAAACTAGACTTTTAATTTACTTAGTCACATCATTAAGATTTGAATTGTTTTCAAGACAATTAACCTCCTTCTTATTACTGTAACGCAAAAATAATGATTTGTTGTTTTAATTGTAAAGTATGTATCTGTCGTGCTTCCTTACATTTGCACTGATTTAAAAAACAAATGACATCCTAATTAAGAATAACTACAAATTGAGGGTGAAAATCATTAATCACGTTACAAAATTAGGCTTCATTTTCTTATATTCGATATATATGTTATGTCATACATATGTATGATTTTAAGGCGAATTGACTGACTCTGACTGTATTCACCAAGCGTTTTTCTGAATATATATGTTTCCATGAGCTGTGACTACTACTACTACACACAGAAGGGCCAATTTTCGACAAGGGCCAGATTGTGACGGCTAGACGACTGGGTCAGAGCATCTCCAAAACTGCAGCTCTTGTGGGCTGTTCCCGGTCTGCAGTGGTCAGTATCTATCAAAAGTGCTCCAAGGAAGGTCCAGTGGAGAACCGGCCACAGGGTCATGGGCGGCCAAGGCTCATTGATGACCGTGGGGAGCGAAGGCTGGCCCGTGGGGTCCGATCAAACAGACGAGCTACTGGAGCTCAAACTGCTCTAGAAGTTAATGCTGGTTCTGATAGAAAGCTGTCAGAATACACTAGGGCTGTGCAAGGGCTATCGCAATATCTGAATTATTTTAATAGGCTACTTCAACATTGTGAAAAGTGTTTGTTTTAGGTCACACATTGGGCAGAGAATAGACTGGGCACATTACTGTTACTTATGGGACTTCCTTGACGTTAAAAAGAGTTATTAAATGCTATATAATTTGCGAAAAACAATAACTTGCAGTCTCGCGCTGTTTGACACACACACACCGAAACGTGAACAATGTGTGACAAATGCTTGCTAAAACACAGCTGGTCACTTTCAGAAGTTGTAGCGATGCTTTCTTTCTCATCAGAAAGAATGTGAAACACAAATGGTTTCATTCTCAGTTTTTAAATATTTTTTTAAATAGAATTGAAATAGATTTTACACACTAATTGCAATATCGTATCGCATATCGAATATCGCATTATTTAACAAGATATCGCATTTTTCTACAATATCGCACAGCCCTAGAATACACAGAGCAGCTCAGTTTGTTGCGTATGGGGCGGCAGAGCCGCTGACCAGTCAGGGTGACCTCTGACCCCTGACCCCGCCGAAAGCACCAACAGTGGCACGTGAGCATCAGAACTGGACCACGGAGCAATGGAATAAGGTGGCCTGGTCTGAGGAATCACGTGTTCTTTTACATCACGTGGATGGCCGGGTGTGTGTGTGTGTGTGTGGCTTACCTGGGGAACACATGGCCCCAGGATGCACTATGGGAAGAAGGCGAGCCGGCGGAGGCAGTGTGATGCTTTGGCCAATGTTCTGCTGGGAAACCTTGGGTCCTCCATCCATGTGGATGTTACTTTGACACGCTCCACCTACCTAAGCATTGCTGAGACCATGTTCAGCCTTTCATGGAAACGGTATTCTGGTGGCTGTGGCTCTTCCAGCAGGATAATGCTCCTGACACAAAGCACAAATGCTTCAGGAATGGTTTGAGGAGCACAATAATGTTAACATCTTTAATGTATTTTTTTTTGTTTAGAAGTGTTAATTCTGTTCTGTTGGACACATTCTCTAGTTCTTTTGTTTGTTGCTGTTGTGTTGGTAATACTTATGGAGGGAGTCAGTGTTGTGGATGAATCTGTTCTGACAGCGGTGAAGATGAAAATCTGTCCCGAGTCGAATGCGTTGGCAAGACTTAGATCACTTTGGACATCTGCTCTCAGTTTCTTTGTGTATGTTTTGTCCTCCAAACACTCTATCCAGCTCTATCCTATCAGAGTCACACTCCTTCCTTTCCCATGATGCCGTGAGCTGGAAATCTGTGAGCTTTCGTCTGATGCACAAGGACAGGAAGTGGTTTGGATTTATCTGCAGCTTTTGTTTAACAGACAGTCTGATGTAGTTTCCGTGAAGTCTCATCTCTGATAGCGTCCATTTTGGCTTCTGCTGTATGTTCGGCTCTGTGTGTTCTCTTCAAGGTCTCCCGATTGAACGGAGAGCTTGTTAAAATATGCCGATCTTTATTCAAAATCGTGACTCTTGTGGTTTATTAAAAGCTGACACAGACTGCATTAGGCTTGTTTATTTCTGTGTTTTGCACATGTGTGTCTCCTAGATCTTCCTTATGAACGCAGCTGGCCTGGATTCTCATATCCAGAGCGTTCATTTACAGGGAGTTCATTTATAAAAACAGAAAATGGTCCATCCACTCACTCACAGACGTGATGAATATGTCTGAGAGTGTCATTATTGTGTAATTACGGTCTGTTTGGTGGCCATTAGATGAATGTGGAAGTACAGCACAGCCTGAGATTGGCATCATTATCAGAGCCGTGAGAGGAAACGGCACGCTACCGACGAGATGATTACGGTTTGCGCTTGCATTTATAATCATTTACATTGCAGACGGTTGCTTGCCGAACCAACAACAGCCTGGGTTTTGGAGAGCGTTTACTATTTTCGCTGCCTATTAAAAGGGTTCAGTGTTAAACTTTCCTTCTTTTTAAAATAAAAGTTTCTCAACTTCTTCCTTAGTTCAAAAAGAGCATTAAACTGCAGAAGCAACTTATTTACATGAACAAATCCACATTACAATGTGATCAGATACTTGTGTTTGTCACACTGAGATAACAAGGAGGAACCCAACATTCTCAGAACGCTCTGAGAACATTATTAAAGGCCAGATAACGTTGAACGAACGCTCTATTAACGTTACAGGAAGAACGTTTGCTCATAACGTTGAGGGAACCTTGACAGAACGTTCTGAGAACATTATTAAAGGCCAGATAACATTGAACGAACGCTCTATTAACGTTACAGGAAAAACGTTTGCTCATAACGTTGAGAGAACCTTGACAGAACGTTCTGAGAACATTCCCTCTAGGCTGGGATATATACCGGTACATTAATGACAGACGTGCAGTCGCGCTCAGCAGACGTGTGTGTGTGTGTGTGTGTGTGTGTGTGTGTGGTGGGTTTCACATGGTGAAGGTCTCACACTTCAGAGGCCTCTCACTTCCTCCTGCACACCAAACGCTCCACAGCATCCTACTTTTCAAAGGGCGTCTCTGTGTTGTTGCCATAGCAACCAGCTGCAGCCCTGAGGGCTCACCTGCGGATGTCATGCGTGTGATCCCACATGACCTGCTCACAGGTAGAGACGCCTGAAACCCAGACAGACACACACACACACACACTCAACATGGAAACGGCGAAGAGCTCTTCTCAGCCCGCTTACAGCCGCTGGTCATACAGGTATACACACACACACTCACTGTTACTTTTCAAAAAGATGCAGGTGAGTTGAACATTTCTCACATTGTGTGTATGTGTGTGTGTGTGTGTGTGTTTCATTGAGGTGTGTGTAGTCTTGATTCACATGAGGACGGTTGCTCTGTTGTTGTGTTTGAGGTGTGTTTGCACTCATTGAGATAACAGTGTGTTTTGTTTCCTGAATGACGCCTGTGTTGTTTCCAAATATTGACGTTTATTGTATAATGAAGAATAGAATAGTTACAGTACAACACTACCATAAACATGGATGGATGATAGGTGGATGGATGGATGATAAATGGATGGATGATAGGTAGATAGATTGATGGATGGATGATAGGTAGATGGATGGATGAATGAATGATAGGTAGATGGATGGATGGATGATAGATGGATGGAAGATAGGTAGATAGATGGATGAATGAATGATAGGTAGATGGATGGATGGATGATAGGTAGATAGATGGATGGATGAATGATAGGTAGATGGATGGATGGATGATAGATGGATGGATGATAGGTAGATGGATGGATGAATGAATGATAGGTAGATGGATGGATGGATGATAGGTAGATAGATGGATGGATGATAGGTAGATGGATGGATGAATGAATGATAGGTAGATGGATGGATGGATGATAGATGGATGGAAGATAGGTAGATGGATGGGTGATGGATGGAAGATAGGTAGATCGATGGATGGATGATAGGTAGATGGATGGATGGAAGATAGGTAGATGGATGGGTGATAGATGGATGGAAGATAGGTAGATGGATGGGTGATGGATGGAAGATAGGTAGATCGATGGATGGATGATAGGTAGATGGTTGGGTGATAGATGGATGGAAGATAGGTAGATAGATGGATGGATGATAGGTAGATAGATGGATGGATGGATGATAGATGGATGGAAGATAGGTAGATAGATGGATGGATGGATGATAGATGGATGGAAGATAGGTAGATAGATGGATGGATGGATGATAGATGGATGGATGGATGATAGGTAGATAGATGGATGGATGATAGGTAGATGGATGGATGGATGATAGGTAGATAGATGGATGGATGGATGATAGATGGATGGAAGATAGGTAGATAGATGGATGGATGGATGATAGATGGATGGATGATAGGTAGATAGATGGATGGATGATAGGTAGATAGATGGATGGATGATAGGTAGATAGATGGATGGATGGATGATAGATGGATGGATGGATGATAGGTAGATAGATGGATGGATGATAGGTAGATGGATGGATGGATGATAGGTAGATAGATGGATGGATGGATGATAGATGGATGGAAGATAGGTAGATAGATGGATGGATGGATGATAGATGGATGGAAGATAGGTAGATAGATGGATGGATGGATGATAGATGGATGGATGGATGATAGGTAGATAGATGGATGGATGATAGGTAGATGGATGGATGGAAGATAGGTAGATAGATAATAATAATAATAATAATAATATATTTTATTTGTAAAGTCCTTTTCATAGTTAAAAACAATCCCAAAGTGCTACACACTTAAAAAAAATAAAAAAAAATAAAAATAAATAAAAAAATGAATTAGCAAAAAGTAAAAAATGCTTGTTTAAAAAGAAAGGTTTTTAGTTCTTTCTTGAAAGAGTCTATGGCTTGAGGAGCCCTTAGGTTTTCTGGAAGGGAATTCCAAAGACGCGGTGCGGCTGAGCAGAAGGCTCGATCCCCCATAGTGCGGAGCTTAGTTGTGGATGGTTGAAGAAGGGCTTTATTTCCAGAACGGAGGTTGCGTGAAGAGTTTTGTGTTGCGACGAGTAGTTCCTTTAAGTAGGGGGGTGCGTTTCCGTGGATGCATTGATGGGTAAGTAAGATGATTTTATAATTAATCCTGTATGAAACAGGGAGCCAGTGGAGCGAGTGTGATATGGTCATATTTTCTTATCCTCATTAGGATCCTGGCAGCACTGTTCTGAATGTATTGTAATTTTTGTAGACTTTTGCCAGGAATCCCAAAAAAGAGAGCGTTGCTGTAGTCCAGCCTGGATGAAATAAAAGCATGGACAAGTTTTTCAGCATCTGACAGACCAAGTGTGGGACGGAGTTTAGCAATGTTCCTGAGATGATAGAAGGAGATCTTACACAGATGTTGTATGTGGGCTTCAAATGTGAGTTGAGCATCAAATCTTACTCCCAGGTTAGTGACTGTCGATGAAATTGGAATGTTTTGACCAGAGAAGGTGATGTGCGTTATAGGTGAAGACTGGACCTGGTGTGGTGTACCCACTAAAATAGCTTCTGTTTTGGAGCTATTTAGCTGTAGGAAGTTTGCCTTTATCCATGCCTCAATATCCTCAAGACAGGAGCTCAGAGATGACAGAGTGGCTGTAGATGAAGTGAGGTTGGTTTTTATATATAGCTGAGTGTCATCGGCATAGCAATGAAATGATATTCCATGCCTGTTGATTATTTGGCCTAGGGCTGAAACGATTCATCGAGTAACTCGAGTTAATCGAATCAAAAAAAATCCTCGAGGCAAAATCATCTGCCTCGATGCTTTGCTTAGTCCATTAAACTACACACAGACATTGCAGAAAGACATTTTTTGTGTAAGGACTCGGAGTATGAGCGGATTGCGGTTATATCCGCGGTTCAGGTGCGTAAACATCCCAAAAATTGCAGGTGGATGACAGAAATCGTTAATATGTTGATTTTAATAAAGACGCGGAACTCTCATATCACGCTAAAACGCAATGAATGCGCGTCGTTCTTTAACTTTCGTTTTCATCTCATGTCGAGATCAAAGACCGCAATGCGAGAGAGAGAGAGAGAGAGCGGGCGGGCATCAGCACTGGTAATATCATTTAATATCGCTGTTTTTAAATGAAGACACCTGTGTGTTGAGCTTCAGGATGCGACGCTGAACATTTAAGTTTCATTTGCGGCAGTTCACGCGTCAGCTGAGGAGATACGAGCAACTCCAAACACATGAACGCGATGGACTTTGCAGCTTTGCACGTGGATCACCGTCATTGTGATGTGTGTGAAATCTTTAATGAGACTTTATATATCCAACTTGATAATATCTTCGAAATGCACCATTAGATGTTCTCAATACTAGGCGCATCAAACATCAGAACAAGCTGTAACGCGCGCGCGTTTGTGATGAGCAGCGCTCGTGCTTTCAGAGCTCAGAGCTGCGTGCTTTCATTGATTTGTGTAATTTAAATATCACACTTTAATCATATTTATAGCTACTTACTTAAAACAAGCTGTGTTACAATGATGAATGATTAGCTCAAAAGATCAGCATGTGTGATGTACTTAACTGAATTAAACAGATCTCGCGTTTGATCACGTTCTAGCGGTTATTCCTCCGTGTGATGTATAGGTTGTCGACCCTTATTTATGTAAATGTAATTTTGCCAAATAAGTGTTTTTGTTTTGTTTAGCAACCTACTTCAGTGTAGCTAATATGTGACGATAGCATCGCGCTTAACACGGAGGATTTGAAGTTGTGAATACCGGGTGCGGGTGGATGGTTTGCTTCTAACAGCTGATTCGGTGACGATAGAGCTGATCCGCACAGCTCTTGCTCCAAGTTAACCTGTCCAATATGTTTTGCTTCAGTAAAGGAGTAAATAAGACAGTAAATGCTCATGTCATGCCTGAGCTGAAGCTGAAACATGAAAGTTAAGTTGCACTACATAAATACAATGTTTAGTTATTTATATTATTTATAGAATATTTATAGAATATTTGAATATTTATATTATATAGAATTTATAGAATATTTATATTATTTATATTGGCATTATTGTTATTTATATTACTATTATTTAGATTTATTGGTTGTAGGTTTAGTTTTAGATTGAACTATGTTTACCTTTTTAAAGTAATTTGAAATAGATTTTTATTTAATATGGCAATTGTATGCATTACATTTTTTTAGTTTCACAGTTATTAATGTATGCAATTTCAGCAATAAAACTAAATTTTTCTAAAAAGAAAACACATTAGATGTTAATTTTAAGATACCCGTCTTTTTGTCTCTTATTGCTCTTTAATAAAGAAAAAGTAATTATTATCCGATTAATCGATTAATCGATCGATTAAGTGGTAGATTAATCGATTACAAAAAGAATCGATAGCTGCAGGCCAAGGGGAAGAGTATAAATGGTGAACAAAATCGGGCCGAGGACCGACCCTTGCGGGACACCACAAGTTACTGTATGCGTCTGAGACTTTACACCTCCCAAGGAAACATACTCTGTTCTTCCAGACAGGTATGACTGGAACCAGCTCAAAGCAGTGTCAGAGAGTCCGATAGAATGATGGAGACGCTGAAGGAGGATATTGTGATCAACCGTGTCAAAAGCAGCAGATAAATCCAGTAAAATGAGCAGCGATGGTGTGCCGGTATCAGCTGCCATCAACAGGTCATTTGTGACCCTGATCAGGGCTGTTTCAGAACTATGAGCGGAACGGAAACCAGACTGAAATTTTTCAAAAAGGGAGTTTGAATTTAGATGATCCTGAAGATGGGCAGCAACAACTTTTTCTAGAACTTAGGACAAGAATGGAAGGTTGGAAATAGGCCTGTAGTTTGCAAGAACGTCAGGGTCTGAAGTGGGGTTTTTCAGAAGGGGTTTGATGACAGCAGTTTTAAGAGCAGATGGAACATGACCAGTACGTAGAGAATGGTTGATGACTTTGGTTATTAAGGGACTAAGAGAGCTGATGTGTGTTTTCACCAAAGCTGTGAGTAAAGGGTCCAGCATACAGGTGGAAGCTTTCATCCTGCTGATGATGTCCTCAACTTGTTGCTTAGAGATTTCAGGAAAACAACAGAGAGGCTGGAAGGTCCCAGGCTGTGGTTCGGCAGTAGGGACAGATAGAGCAGCAGTGCTGGAAAGGAGAGAGTGGATGGTCTCAACTTTTTTCCTAAAGAAGGTGATAATGGATGGATGGATAGGTAGATAGATGGATGGATGATAGGTAGATAGATGGATGGATGGATGATAGATGGATGGATGATAGGTAGATAGATGGATGGATGATAGGTAGATGGATGGATGGATGATAGGTAGATAGATGGATGGATGATAGGTAGATAGATGGATGGATGATAGGTAGATAGATGGATGGATGGATGATAGATGGATGGATGGAAGATAGGTAGATAGATGGATGGATGATAGGTAGATGGATGGATGGATGATAGGTAGATAGATGGATGGATGATAGGTAGATGGATGGATGGATGATAGGTAGATGGATGGATGGAAGATAGGTAGATAGATGGATGGATGATAGGTAGATAGATGGATGGATGATAGATGGATGGAAGATAGGTAGATAGATGGATGGATGGATGGATGGATGGATGATAGGTAGATAGATGGATGGATGGATGATAGATGGATGGATGATAGGTAGATAGATGGATGGAAGATAGGTAGATAGATGGATGGATGATAGGTAGATGGATGGGTGATAGATGGATGGATGATAGGTAGATAGATGGATGGATGATAGATGGATGGAAGATAGGTAGATGGATGGGTGATAGATGGATGGATGATAGGTAGATAGATGGATGGATGGATGGATGGATGAATGAATGAATGATAGGTAGATGGATGGATGGATGATAGATGGATGGAAGATAGTTTAATGGATGGATGGATGGATGGATGATAGACAGATGGATGGATGATGGATTGATAGATAGATAGATAGATAGATAGATAGATAGATAGATAGATAGATAGATAGATAGATAGATAGATAGATAGATAGATAGATGGATGGATGGATGGATGGATGGATGGATGGATAGATGGATGGATAGATTAATGATTCTGTTTCTCTGAGAGCTGTAGTTTTCCGTTTATCACTTGCTTTCCTCATACAGCACTGCACTATTAGTGCTCTTTCTTTCTTTCTTTCTTTCTTTCTTTCTTTCTTTCTTTCTTTCAGATGTGTGTGTTAAACAGTGTGTGTGACGTATTACCTCAGGTTGTCATGTTGGTGATGGTAGCCATGGTTACACAGGTGTCACATCAGACAGCTTGTGTGTCATCTTACGTCAGTCACACCGTGAGCATGAAACATTCATCCAGTTGTGTGTGTGTGTGTGTGTGTGTGTGTGTTCAGATCCACTCATCTTCATCACTGACTCTTTCTCTCTTGTTTATCTCTCCTCTGTGTCCGTTTGTAATCGCCATGGATACAAAGACCCTCCAGTTCCTCCAGCTTCGCGTCCACCGCCACGACTAGGTACAACACACACAAACACACACACACTACAGTCACACTCACTGCTGTTCACTAACGGCCCTGTACATCATGATGCAGTACATTTTACAGTTTCATATTCCTTTGAACACAGGAAATGTTTCTCCAATCTGTGTGTGGGTGTGTGTGTGTGTGTTTGTGTGTGTGTATTTTTAGATGTGAGGATGTTTGTGAGGAATTGATTTTCTTTCGTTTGGGTGTCTCGGTTGCCTAGCAACACAATGGCTGATACTGGACTGATGCAAACACTTTCAACATGTCAAATTATGTGTTTTAGGATCAGATTCAGAATTTGGGGATTGTAATGAGCTTATCTACGGAATGAGATGGTGTGTGTGTGTGTGTGTGTGTGTGTGTGTGTGTGTGTGTGTGTGTGTGTGTGTGTGTGTGTGTGTGTGTGTGTGTGTGTGAATAGGTTCACAATGTTGTTTTGTTGTGTTTCAGTGTGCTGGAGGACGACAGTCTGAACCTCAGACAGCAGAAACTGGAGAAACAGGTGAGACATTTACACACAATTAAACAACACACCATGAGACTAGGGGTGGGCGATATAGCCTCAAAATTATATCACGATATTTCAAGAATATTTGTGATAACGATATTTATGACGATATAGAAAAAAAATATATGGAACAAAATGTATTGGTTATTGCAGCTGGTAGGCAGCAGCATTATTAGTGCAAACAAAATTAACGGCATTGTTTATCCTCTTCCAATGAGCTAATGTCAATGATGAGAGAATATTTAATTCAAAGTGTAAATCTACTTTCATAAGGTACAAGTTACTAGTGTTTTCACTGGAAATCTTAAAGGGGGGGTGAAATGCTGTTTCATGCATACTGATCTTTTTACACTGTTAAAGACTTGGAATCCCATACTAAACATAGACAAAGTTTCAAAAGTTAAGGTGGACGTTTGATGGGAGTATTTCTTTGTCAAAAATACTACTTCCGGTTAGTCATAAGTTTCGGCAAGTTTTTTGAGATCATGCGTCCCCATTGACGTTAGTGGGGGCGGAATTTCCTTGTATGGGCCTTACGGACAATTCTACCGGAAGAGCGTGAGAGAGAGAGAGGGAGAGAGCGAAAGCAACAGGCTACGCCCATCAAAGCGCTGGCTTGTAGGATGCTAAACAGGTGATATAACCAGTAGCTACTGACTTACCCACTGATAGGCCGGCGGTCGATCTGTATTAGCACTTTCCTCACGCCACGGGCGAATCACTTTCCTCACTGAGCGACTCACTTTCCTCACGCGGCGGGCGAATCACTTTCCTCACAGAGCGAATCACTTTCCTCACAGAGCGAATCACTTTCCTCACAGAGCGAATCACTTTCCTCACAGAGCGAATCACTTTCCTCACAGAGCGACTCACTTTCCTCACTGCAGCGCGCTGCTGCACACGTCATTATTTAGCTCCGCTCACACCACACGCCCCCACCCGCTCAGCTTTTTTCGGAAAGACTCGGAACAGCGCATCTTTCTTATATAATTATAAAAAAAATAAAGACTTTTCAGAGATATGCAGGATGCAATGCTACTCTATAGGTACTCAAGATTGACATGACACTGACTGAAACTGAGTGTTTCACCCCCCCTTTAAAATAAAATCAAAGTTTAAAAAGTTCATTAGTTTAGCAATAAAGTAATTTACGCCATGGTCTGTCTGAATATTCAATTCTGATTGCCTGGAAGATGTACAATAGCAGAGGTAATTCCAAGTTAGCTAAAATACCGTTCTGTATTAATGAGCTGTTTTCATTAAGAAGCGCGCGCGCACACACACACACACACACGCACGTCACTCGCATACAGAGATCGCACTGCAGATTCAGGAGCACGGAAACTAGTTATCAACGCCGCCTGCGACCTTTAGAACCAAAATAGCTAAGCTACAGGATCACTACATTATATTTCTCAGCAATTATGGCGTTACTCGCTATTTTAAAGAAATAAACGCACATCTGTCTGCATAACTGCATTGTTAACAGAGACACTGAACAGACACAGTCACGCATGTATGAATCTCTCTCTCTCTCTCTCTCTCTCTCTCTCTCTCTCTCTCTCTCTCTCTCTCTCTCTCTCTCTCTCTCTCTAATTCAAATGAATGCTATAATCCATTCATTCAAATAAACGTATTACTTTATACACTACTTTCTTTATCTCTGTGTCTCATTCGAAGCGCGCACAATGCTAGATCTAACTAGCCGTAACTGACGAAAATAACCGTCAATGTTACCCTTCCGGTCTTATTGCGCGGCAAACATCAATAACAGCTTTAAGCTGAGCTGTCAAGAGAGCTGACCTCTTGCAACCAAGTAGCTCGCCTTTAGGTACTAAATCATCATCATCATCATCATCATCATCATCATCATCATCATCATCATCATCGGAGGCTGACGTGCTGCTCTTTGTGCTCTTCTCTCTCAGACAGGTGTTGTTGTTGTGCGCGCTAGGGAAAGTAAATACGCCATACGTCATCGCGTCGCTATATCATTGATATCGTGATATGGCACTTTTTTTATCATGTAAAAATGTATACCGGTGTTATCGCGGACGATATGATATGGCACACCCCTACATGAGACACAAAAACATGATTCAACACAATAAAACACACATCAAGACAATAATACACACAGCAAAAAACAATAATACACACAAAACACAATAATACACACATCAAGACAATAATACACACAGCAAAAAACAATAATACACACAAAACACAATAATACACACAGCAAAAAACAATAATACACACAAAACACAATAATACACACAGCAAAACAATAATACACACAAAACACAATAAAACACACATCAAGACAATAATACACACAAAACACAATAATACACACATCAAGACAATAATACACACAAAACACAATAATACACACAAAACACAATAATACACACATCAAGACAATAATACACACAAAACACAATAATACACACATCAAGACAATAATACACACATCAAAACACAATAATACACACAAAACACAATAATACACACATCAAAACACAATAATGCACACATCAAAACACAATAATACACACAAAACACAAAAATACACACAGCAAAACACAATAATACACACAAAACACAATAATACACACATCAAAACACAATAATACACACAAAACACAATAATACACACAAAACACAGTAATACACAAACAACACAATAATACACACATCAAGACAATAATACACACAAAACACAAAAATACGCACAGCAAGACAATAATACACACAAAGCACAAAAATACGCACAGCAAGACAATAATACACACAAAACACAATAATACACACAGCAAAACACAATAATACACACAAAACACAATAATACACACATCAAGACAATAATACACACAAATCACAATAATACACACATCAAGACAATTATACACACATCAAAACACAATAATACACACATCAAAACACAATAATACACACATCAAAACACAATAATACACACATCAAAACACAATAATACACACATCAAAACACAATAATACACACAGCAAAACACAATAATACACACAGCAAAACACAATAATACACAAACAACACAAAAATACACACAGCAAAACACAATAATACACACAAAACACAATAATACACACATCAAAACACAATAATACACACATCAAAACAATAATACACACAGCAAAACACAATAATAAACACATCAAAACACAATAATACACACATCAAAACAATAATACACACAAAACACAAAAATACACACAGCAAAACACAATAATACACACAAAACACAATAATACACACATCAAAACAATAATACACACAGCAAAACACAATAATACACACATCAAAACAATAATACACACACATCAAAACACAATAATACACACATCAAAACAATAATACACACATCAAAACACAATAATACACACATCAAAACACAATAATACACACATCAAAACACAATAATACACACAAAACACAATAATACACACATCAAAACACAATAATACACACATCAAAACACAATAATACACACAAAACACAATAATACACACATCAAAACACAATAATACACACAAAACACAATAATACACACATCAAAACAATAATACACACAAAACACAATAATACACACATCAAAACACAGTAATACACACAAAACACAATAATACACACATCAAGACAATAATACACACAAAACACAATAATACACACATCAAGACAATAATACACACATCAAAACACAATAATACACACAAAACACAATAATACACACATCAAAACACAATAATGCACACATCAAAACACAATAATACACACAAAACACAAAAATACACACAGCAAAACACAATAATACACACAAAACACAATAATACACACATCAAAACACAATAATACACACAAAACACAATAATACACACAAAACACAGTAATACACAAACAACACAATAATACACACATCAAGACAATAATACACACAAAGCACAAAAATACGCACAGCAAGACAATAATACACACAAAACACAATAATACACACAGCAAAACACAATAATACACACAAAACACAATAATACACACATCAAGACAATAATACACACAAATCACAATAATACACACATCAAGACAATTATACACACATCAAAACACAATAATACACACATCAAAACACAATAATACACACATCAAAACACAATAATACACACATCAAAACACAATAATACACACAGCAAAACACAATAATACACAAACAACACAAAAATACACACAGCAAAACACAATAATACACACAAAACACAATAATACACACATCAAAACACAATAATACACACATCAAAACAATAATACACACAGCAAAACACAATAATAAACACATCAAAACACAATAATACACACATCAAAACAATAATACACACAAAACACAAAAATACACACAGCAAAACACAATAATACACACAAAACACAATAATACACACATCAAAACAATAATACACACAGCAAAACACAATAATACACACATCAAAACAATAATACACACACATCAAAACACAATAATACACACATCAAAACAATAATACACACATCAAAACACAATAATACACACATCAAAACACAATAATACACACATCAAAACAATAATACACACATCAAAACACAATAATACACACAAAACACAATAATACACACATCAAAACACAATAATACACACATCAAAACACAATAATACACACAAAACACAATAATACACACATCAAAACACAATAATACACACAAAACACAATAATACACACATCAAAACAATAATACACACAAAACACAATAATACACACATCAAAACACAATAATACACACAAAACACAATAATACACACATCAAAACAATAATACACACAAAACACAATAATACACACAAAACACAATAATACACACAAAACACAATAATACACACATCAAAACACAATAATACACACATCAAAACACAATAATACACACATCAAAACAATAATACACACATCAAAACACAATAATACACACAAAACACAATAATACACACATCAAAACACAATAATACACACATCAAAACACAATAATACACACAAAACACAATAAAACACACATCAAGACAATAATACACACAAAACACAATAATACACACATCAAGACAATAATACACACAAAACACAATAATACACACAAAACACAATAATACACACATCAAGACAATAATACACACAAAACACAATAATACACACATCAAAACAATAATACACACAAATCACAATAATACACACATCAAAACACAATAATACACACAAAACACAATAATACACACATCAAAACACAATAATGCACACATCAAAACACAATAATACACACAAAACACAAAAATACACACAGCAAAACACAATAATACACACAAAACACAATAATACACACATCAAAACACAATAATACACACAAAACACAATAATACACACAAAACACAGTAATACACAAACAACACAATAATACACACATCAAGACAATAATACACACAAAACACAAAAATACGCACAGCAAGACAATAATACACACAAAGCACAAAAATACGCACAGCAAGACAATAATACACACAAAACACAATAATACACACAGCAAAACACAATAATACACACAAAACACAATAATACACACATCAAGACAATAATACACACAAATCACAATAATACACACATCAAGACAATTATACACACATCAAAACACAATAATACACACATCAAAACACAATAATACACACATCAAAACACAATAATACACACATCAAAACACAATAATACACACAGCAAAACACAATAATACACACAGCAAAACACAATAATACACAAACAACACAAAAATACACACAGCAAAACACAATAATACACACAAAACACAATAATACACACATCAAAACACAATAATACACACATCAAAACAATAATACACACAGCAAAACACAATAATAAACACATCAAAACACAATAATACACACATCAAAACAATAATACACACAAAACACAAAAATACACACAGCAAAACACAATAATACACACAAAACACAATAATACACACATCAAAACAATAATACACACAGCAAAACACAATAATACACACATCAAAACAATAATACACACACATCAAAACACAATAATACACACATCAAAACAATAATACACACATCAAAACACAATAATACACACATCAAAACACAATAATACACACATCAAAACAATAATACACACATCAAAACACAATAATACACACAAAACACAATAATACACACATCAAAACACAATAATACACACATCAAAACACAATAATACACACAAAACACAATAATACACACATCAAAACACAATAATACACACAAAACACAATAATACACACATCAAAACAATAATACACACAAAACACAATAATACACACATCAAAACAATAATACACACATCAAAACACAATAATACACACATCAAAACACAATAATACACACAAAACACAATAATACACACATCAAAACAATAATACACACAAAACACAATAATACACACAAAACACAATAATACACACATCAAAACAATAATACACACAGCAAAACACAATAATACACACAAAACACAATAATACACACAAAACACAATAATACACACATCAAAACACAATAATACACACATCAAAACACAATAATACACACATCAAAACACAATAATACACACAGCAAAACACAATAATACACAATAACGTGTCAAGACATAATAAAACTCAAAAAACAACATTAAAACAGACAATAAAGCACAAATAGTATACAATATCACACAAACACAATAACATAGATTAAAACACAAATATGCATCCAAACAAAGTAAAAAGTCAAATTAATACAATAACACACACACACACACACACACACACACACACACACACACACACACACACACACACACACACACACCTGTGCACACAGTGAGAGGCGCTGCAGTTATACCGTTGGTGTTTGAGAGGGTTTTGCTGTAAAAGAGTTCACGTGGTTTCCTGTGAAGCGGAGCCGCCTTCTCCCTCTCTGGTACCGAAACTCTTCTGCTCTCAAACTCTCCTCCTTTCGTCATCTCATCCCTTTTCTCATTCACTCGCTGTCCGCTTCTGCTGTCGTGAGGATGATCGTAGCGAGCCTTCGTCAACTTCTTCATCTTCCCGTGAGTGTTTCGTTTCTGAGAGTGTTTCGTTTAACATCCTCCTGATCTTTGTCAGTTATCGCTCACTTCCTGTGCTCTCGATGTTATTATCTTCTTTGCAACTCTCAAACGTTTGAACACTCCAACTTACTCTGCCTTTATGACTGTTTTGCACATTTTAGAACCATATTTAATTATCAAAACTATGAAATAACACAAACGGAAGTGTGGGAATGATATAGTGGTCACAATTTTGTAGCTTGAAGTGCTCAGATATTTAAAAAAAAGCGTATTATTTATATACTATTATAGGATTAAGTCATATTTTGCGAGTTAAATGATCGCACAGTCGAGCCGTGTTTATATGACCGAGCGGCAACCTCCCGCGGTCTCTCTTGAAGCCAATACAGAAGTAATGTAAACTGCAGTTCATCGACTGGCCACTAGAGCGGCTCCAGAAGGAGCAGAATCTCACTGAGCTCATGTTAAAATGCCCAACTTTACAGCAGAATAAAACATGTTTACAGTCTGATACAAATTGTGGTTTTGGTCTATACGGCTAATTTTGCCCTTCATGACGACTGTGAGGGGGGTGGATCTTTTTATAACTCATTCGTTTACTCTATATAAAGCCGTAAAGTTCTGCATAATTAAGGGCGTGGCCACTTTGAGTGACAGGTGGATAGCCATTTATCCGCCGTCTATAGACCCTTTTACTGTTTGTATACAATGATGACGTAGCAACGTATGCGCGCGCATTTTGGCAACAAACTGTGGGGAGAATCAGCAGCATGTCAAGCTACGTGAGCGGATTAAGCAACACAAACCGAGAAAGTTATTTTAAAAAGTTGACTTTATCAAATGGTATTCGGCTGCCAGATCCGTGTACTATAGTGGAGTGGAGAGAAGACGTTAGCAGATGGCCAGATATATACAGTGGTCGGATATATACGTATTTAGTTGAGAAACCGAGCGTGTACACCCGAGACAAGCATATAAATCACCGGATGCTTATGAATGCGTTGTCTGTGGGCATGTACAGAATGTCCAATACAATTTTCTACATTTATTCTTATTCTTCACACAGACATACATTTATCCTTTTCCTTACATTTTATGTTGTTATTGATTCGTATGTGTCGACACACTTTTGTTTAAAGTTTAATTTTGTAATGCTATAGTACTTTAATAGCAACTATGTTGCTTGCATACATTTCTCAGATGGTTATTTTACAATTAAACTATTAATAAAATCATTACAAATTGATAAGTACTGTGATTATTGATATGATAATCTGGGGGTAGGGAGTACATTATACACACCAGTGGCAGCCAATGTTGGGAGGTTTATTATAAAGCATTAAGTTTCAAGTGCAGTAAGTGTTTTACAAATGTATTTTTTTTATGCGAGCATTTTTATGTCCTCGTTCCAATCAATGCATTAATCGCCTGCAGCCACAGGTACCGCCGGTTCTTCTGAAACGGCCGTGATCCTGTCGGAGTCCTATTAAACTGAAGCCCATTGGTGGAATAGCGATTAGTGCAACCGAAAACGCAACAGCCAGACATTTTGATGCTGGGAAACCGTTTTGATAAACTTTCGGAGTTGCTCACACGTTAGAACCACTAGGGAAGGGAACAACACCACTTCCGTTGCCACAATGCGCGCACAACTCTTTGATCACGTGGGCTGTAAAAGGGTCTATAGTCATTGAGTCGCCTAAGCTCCGCCCACATTCCGCCTTTTTGCCCATTTTCTGTTATGCGGGAGTGACACGCGATGACTCGCTGGCAAGATGGCGACGCCCAGCTCGCCTCTACTTTAAGCTTCAGAACGGCTAATCGGAATCCAATGGGTGACGTCACGGACACTACGTCCATATTTTTTTACAGTCTATGTATATGACGAACAGATTGAATTTATGCTTTTATTTGTGTCTGCAGAGGGCGCTGTTGGAGCAGAAGCAGCGGCGGAAGCGCCAGGAGCCGCTGATGGTCCAGCCGAACCCAGAGGGACGTCCGCGGCGCTCACGGCCCCGTCGCAGCGAAGAACAAGCGCCGCTCGTGGAGCCCAACGTCAGCACGAGCAGTGACATCATCCTAGATGGTAGGGCTGCATGATATTGAAGAAAAATGCGTTATGCAATGTCTTGTTAAATAATGCGATATTCGATAAGCGATACGATATTGCTATTAGTGTGTAAAATCTATTTAAATTATATTAAAACAAAAAGAAAGCAAAAAGAAAGTCTAATGGAGACAGCCTTATTCACTCCTGTCTTCCCTTCGTCTGTTTTGTTTTGATATCATTTGTTTAATAGTCCTTGCTTCTCTTATCTGTTTCTCAGGACTAGGATCTGTTTGTCCTTCACTCTCTCTCTCTCTCTCTCTGGGAAGGTTTTTTGCGGTCTGACTTATGTATTTTTCCACTGTCAAACTAAATTAAATTAAATGACAAGCCTTGTTCTCTGAACCTGCTTAATAGATCCAGAAAAATCACACACTTTGATTTGCATTCAGTATCTGTCCCTGCAGCCGTGTGTGTGTGTGTGTGTGTGTGTGTGTGTGTGTGTGTATGTGTGTGTGTGATTGCAGTGTTGGGTAAGTTACTCTAAAAAAGTAATGAATTACTAGTTACTAATTACATCTTCAATAGTGTAATTAGACTACTGTACAAATTACTCTCTCCATAAAGTATTTAATAACTTATTACTAATTACTTTATAAATCCTATAATCATCCTCGACTAGTGAAGTGATTCAAGGAATGACATGAAACGACTCCAAATAAATAACATAAAACTACATTAATTATTCGTATTAACTGACCAAAGTATTACAAATTTGAGAAGGATACATACAAACATGCATTTTAAAGGTCTCGTTCGTCGCGTGTTTTCAAAGCTTTGATTATGTTTACAGTCTGCATTATAACATGAGTTCATGTTTCGCGTGTAAAGAAACACAGTATTTTTCACACAATTTACTTATCTGTACAGCGCTTCCCGTGTTGTGATTGGACAGCAGCTTAGCGCACTTTTCCCAGTAAGGTCCCGCCTCTTACCATAACGGGGCGATGACAGCGCTGAATGCGCCACGCGGGAGAGCAACGAGACCACGCCCCCTATTTTGCGTGTTCTTGTGGGCGGAGCTTTAGTCAACAAACGGTTCTAGTGACGTCATCACAGCAGGAAGTGCAGCGGTGTCGTCCAAACCGGCCGCTCGCTGTTAAATAAAATATCTCGCTTGGCATTGAACTTTGAGCTTTATAATTTTACAGGTATTATTTATGCTCTAACAGCAACATTACACACTAACTAAAGTTTGAAAGATGGAATCGCGAAGAACGGGACCTTTAAAGTTAGACTTTCAATTTTGATGTTAATTCCACTATTATATTACATATAATTGTTCTACAGTCTGCACAGTATTTAATTCAATTACATTAGGAGTGACTATAATTAAATTACAGAAAAAATAACAGTAATCCCTTTCAAGGGAAAAGTAGGCAAGTAAAAGTTTATTTGTATATTTCATACCCAATGGCAATTCAAAGTGCTTTACATAGAAATTAATTAAAATAGTGATAACATATGCATGAGAAAAAAGAATACCATGTGGACGAATGAAAAATTAAAAACAAGGATAATTAAAAATTAAATTAAAAAAATAAAATTTTATAAAATGGTCAGATACACAAAATTTCATGGTCTGAAATAAAAATAAAAATTTCTTCAGTTTACAGTCTACATAATAATAATAATACATTTTATTTGTATTGCACTTAACATTTGGAACAAATCTCAAAGTGCTACACTTAAGATCATTTAAAAATGGTCAAATACTAATAGATTAATCCGCTTGTTAAGTCGTGACGTAAGGAACGCCGTTTCTGAGTCCAAGCCTCAACTCGTTTCACTGGAGAATGCCATTAACGCCCGTTTATGAGCGCTATTTATTGATATTAAACATCAAACGTTTAAAAAAAGTTAAACATTTTAAATACTTACAGTCTACACAACAGTCTCTGTGCTCACAGCGTCAGACATTAATATTTTAACGATTTATAAAAGATGAATCACTGTCTGGCCATCTGGAATTTTGCTATGGAGAAAAAGGTTATGATTATGGCTTTTTTTGTAGTATTACACCACATTGTGTGTGTATATTAGCACTGTTTGTAGTTTTTCTTGTGGTATAAGATAGAGCGTTTGGACCCGGAAGCGCTGCCGCGTGACGTCAGCCTTAACAACCGGATAGTTAAAAATCAAAAGTTCTCCTAAAAAGAAATGTTTAAAGTCCTTTTTTAAAAGTCTCAAGAGCTTGAGGTGCCCTCAGATGGTCACATGTCCCATCTTAATTAGAACACCACAAATTACACCCGACAATGATTGCATGTGTGTTTGTCCGGCAGGGATCGACGGGCCTGCGGCTCTGCTGGGATCGGATGCTCCGGATCTGGGAAGTAAGATCCAGGTTTTGTCCGTCAGTCAGCCGACCCAATCCTCTCCGCCCGCCTCAGAAGAGCCAGAGTCAGACGCCGACACCCTCACACTCCTGGAGCCCAAGACTGACATACACACACTGCTGCAGAGACGCGGTAACACACACACACACACACACACATGCTTACACACACCAATCAAAATGCTTCTGAATTTATAATGTTTCTACTGCACTGCAAAAAATGCTCTTCTTACTTAAAAATGTTGTCTTGTTTCCTGTCTAAATATGTAAAAATTCTTAAATCAAGATGCATTTACTAGATAAGTAAAACAACACAAGATATTTTTCTTTATTTTCTTAAAAATTAAATCAAAATGAAGTGAGGTTTTGCTTAAAACAGGCAAAATGATCTGCCAATGGAGTGAGAAAAATAATCTTGTTTCTTCTTTCTGTCACCAAACTGAAATAAGATTATTTTTCTCACCCCATTGGCAGATCATTTTGCCTGTTTTAAGCAAAAACTCACTTCATTTTGATATATTTTTCTTCCAGAAAACAAGCAAAAATATCTTATGTCATTTTACCTATCTGGGAAATTAATATTGATTTAGGAATATTTAGATATTTGGACTGGAAACAAGACAAAATTACTAAATAAGAAGAGCATTCTTTGCAGTGTGGAAATAGCACACACACACACACACACACACACACACACACACACACACACACACACACACACACACACACACACACACACACACACACACACAGTGCAGGATGGTGAATTGTGTGTGTGTGTCTCAGGAGATTGTGTGTAAATGGCAGATCATCGGCTGTTGTTTCTCATCTCGAGCTCTCTAAACTCTGTTCCTCTCAGGACTGTCTGGCAGCATGAACTACGACGAGGCCAGCGAGGATGAGGACGATGAAGCCGAAAACCGGAGCCGATCGCTTTCCCCGAACACAGAGAGCACACGACCTGCTTCAGCCTCTAGCACTAAATCCACCACGGTGAGACACATACACACACACACACACACACACACACACACACACACACATGTTGGTCTATGTGGTTTACAGGGACTCTCCATAGGCGTAATGGTTTTTATACTGTACAAACCGTATTTTCTATCCCCCTTACACTGCTCCTGCCCCTAAACCTACCCATCACAGGAAACATTCTGCATTTTTACTTTCTCAAAAAAACATCATTTAGTATGTTTTTAAGGCCATTTGAATTATGAGGACATTTGATATGTCCTCATAAACCACCTTTATAGTGTAATACCAGTGTAATACCCATGTAGTTATACAAATTTGTGTCCTCATAAACCACATAAACAGGCTCACACACACACACACACACACACACACACACACACACACACACACACACACACACACACACTACCCCTGCCCCTAAATCTACCCATCACACACACACACATACTGCCCCTGCCCCTAAACCTACCCATCACACATACACACACACACACACTGCCGCTGCCCCTAAACCTACCCATCACACATACACACACACACACACTGCCGCTGCCCCTAAACCTCCCCATCACACACACACACTGCCCCTGCCCCTAAACCTACCTATCACACACACACACACTTTAATGTGAAGTATCTAGAAAAAGTAGCACCATGGCAGAAGGAGAGTGCCCCAAAACACATTTTATGCCAGACTACACAAATGTACCCCAGTCTTATAAGCGTTAAACATAATGACAATCACACTGTACAGTTTATAACAGTTGTTTCAAACCTGTATAAATCCTCAGCTGAACACGAGGGAAGATATTTTGAAGAATGTCAGAAACCAAACAGTTAACTGGAGCCATTGACCATAGTATTTTTTTTTCCTACTGTGGAAGTCAATGGCTCCAGTTAACTGTTTGGTTTCTGACATTCTTCAAAATATCTTCCCTCGTGTTCAGCTGAAAAAAGAAACTCATACAGGTTTGAAACAACTTGAGGGTGAGTAAAGGATGACAGATTTTTATTTTACACTGATTGATGTGTGTTAAATGTCTACAGGAGTGTATCCCGGTGAGTTCTCCATCGGCGGAGGGCTCCTCCATCGAGGTGGATAATTTGGAGGAGTTCGTCCTCCGTCCGGCTCCGCGGGGAATTACGGTGAAATGTCGGATCTCACGGGATAAGAAGGGCATGGACCGCGGCCTTTATCCCACATACTTCATGCACCTGGAGAGAGAAGACGGCAAGAAGGTGACTATCTGAGACTATGGGCTGGGTGATATGACCAAAAAATCTAATCTTGGTATTTTTTAGTTCAATGGCGATACACGGTATATATCCCAGTATTTTCTACATTTTTCTATTTGGATTTAAAAAATCTTTAAAGGGTTAGTTCATCAAAAAATGAAATTGATGTCATTACCCTAATGTCGCTCCACACCCGTAAGACACACAGTTTAAGATATTTTATATTTAGTCCGAGAGCGTATTCAAGTGTATGCACTAGGGCTGGGACAACGCGTCGACGTCATCGATGACGTCGACGCAAAAAATACGTCGACGCAAAATATGCGCGTCGATTCGTCAGACTCAAAATAAAGATGGCGGCGCCGGAGAGTAGTAGCAACCATAGATGTACATAATAAGTATATTATTTATTATGTATATCTATGGTAGCAACACGAGTGGCTCCTCAGACTTTCAGAAGTGCAAGGCTTGCGGTTTGGCCACAGTCTATGGGGTTGGCGCGCGGTGCGCACGGAGCATCACAGGCATGCGCGCACGCGTTTTGTTGTCACGGCTACATAAACAAATTTCTGCACACAGGAAGACAGATGTTTTGGTAATATTTGATGTATTTTAATCACAAAAACAAACGTTTGCATCAAGTGAAAGCATCGGACACATTGGCTCCGTTACCTACATAATAAGCTGTTTTAAATTTAAAATGTTCAATGTCTAATCGCGCTGATGTGACCGAGGGTATCCATCCTCTAAGTGAGCAGTTTCATCCCAGGACTATTCCGGTTTTAAACGGAATATTGGCGCCCATAATGCACTCTACATGTAACTGTTTTCACTGTCATGCCGCGGATGCGCGTGGCGTTTCTGTTGCGTGTCAGCCACGGGGCTGCGTGACGTTTTCTCTGCCTTTGGACACTAGAAGCGTGTCTGACGTGGCGCTGCTGCTGCTATTGATGCGGAGGGAAGCCCTATTCCAAATGTTAAACATAAATAGCCTACTGATACAGCAAAGAAAACGTCGGGAGTAGCCACATATCTATGGTATTGACGGCAAAATAGGCTACAGAATATTTCGTTCTGTATTGACAGTTGCAATATTTCAAAATCGATAATTGACGTTTTTTATTATTACAATTAGGCCTATATCTGCATTTATGTAAACCTACAGACTTTCAAACATGAAAATGTAATTTAATAATATGTATTCGTGTCAAAATGATATATAAACATCTTTTCCTATTCTATTTTGCCTGGAGACGCTCCCAACACGTGAAAAATAGGCGCTCTTCTATTTCCAGCATGCATGCGTTTTCCGCGCGTCACAGGCAGTGTGCGAACTCCAACCTGTTAACATGTGAGCCGAAACAAAAACGGACACGCCACGCAGCCGAGACGCTCACGCTTGCAGTGTGTCCCCGGATTTGATTAACCAACTTGTTGATATTTAATCGATGGGCATAGCCTGTAGGCTGAGTTGCATACATAGAAAAATCGTATAATATGTTTCTTTGTTGTAGGTTAATACTTATTTATGTGTGTGTGTGTGTGTGTGTGTGTGTGTGTAGCCTACTTTATGTTTTCAAGGTTTTATTGAATGCATTGCTCTTGTATAGTCTTACTTTGGAATTTTAAGAGCAATAAACATATATTGCAATGTTAAGGAATTCGTTTTTTCATTCAGAGAATTAAATCAACATGTATAAATTGCTATTAGGCAATTAATGGGGAGATAATCGGTAATCGAATCGAATCGTAACCGAATCGGTCAGGAAAAATGAATCGTTAGATTAATCGATGCATCGAAAAAATAATCGCTAGATTAATCGTTTAAAAAATAATCGTTTATCCCAGCCCTAGTATGCACACTATACTGTCCATGTCCAGAAAGGGAATAAAAACATCATCACAGTAGTCCATATGAGACATCAGTGGGTTAATTAGAGTCTCTTGAAGCATTGAAAATAGACCCCTTGATGGGTGACGTCCCAGGAAAATTCACAGTTCGCAGTGCGCATGTCGGGGTCAGAAAGTTCATTCCGTCCCATTGAATTGTATGTTAACCAGAGAATTTCTCGTCAAGAAAATAATGGCTACTTGCATCGTGTACTGTGAAAACCGCACCAGTTGTGGAGTCAAGTCGGATCTCATCCGTTAAAGAACATCGACGACATGTGTGGCTGAAAGCTATAACGGGCTGGGGTGTGTTAATGTCACGCAGGTGGTGGAGTAATAACTGCTTTTAATGAATTAGCTTAAGATCGAATTCATGCTAGATTGTTTTGCTATAAATTATAGACATGGCATCTGAGGACTAATTCTCTTTTTTTCTCTGTTACTTTGCTTCATTTCCAGATTCGTTCATAAGCTCGTAATTCTTAATGTGCTTTTCAAAAAAGGTGCAGTGACAAACTAAAAGACATACCGTATTTTCCGGACTATAAGTGCACGGGCTCAGGTAGGGTTGGGCTTGATTTTTTTTAGCCCGATCTAAACTCTAATATGAGGTTAGAAATTTAAAATTAAAGTACCCGTATTTTCCGGACTGTAAGTCGCTCCGGAGTATAATGCCTGGTTCAGACTACAAGATATTTTTGTCTGTTACGATAGTTACTGTGTCAGATTACGCGATTTTTAATCTAGAAACATGTCAGACTACACGTTGCTACTCGACCAATCATCGCTTGTTGTCACGACGTGCGTGATGTCATTGACTTTCAGAAATAAGAGCGTAAACAAACGATGTCTGAAGCAGCGTGTATTGGCTGTTTTATGTTTAGAAAAGCGCACAAATAAAAATAAAACCCAACAAAGGACATGTTCCTGGCTTACTGGATGAGGACATTATGGCCTGTCAATCCTCCAAAAGAGAACTTGAGGTAAAATATTGTTCTTTTAATATTAAATATTTAGTTATTAGCCAGTAGTAAAAGCTTGCCACCACAACGTATTTGTAAAACATCTTTTAAGTTACATTCCAGTAACGTTACCCACCGGGTTCCTGAAGGGCTTCCGCTATCGTTCACCAGCATTTTTCTTATGTGGTTGTGGTAGTCCGTCGATGACACATCGTACAGTCAGGAGTACTTTTGCCACACCTCCATGAACCTTTCCTCCATTTTATAATTCCACCTAAAGTTAGCGGCTCCGTCATCTCTCATGCGTTTCGCCGTGTTTGAAAGCTGTGTACGAAAACTGTCTGTGCTCCGGTTGGTCAGCGTCACACGTGACAGAACCCGTCGTGAAGGACCGCAAAAAATATTAAACATGCTAGTCTTTCTGTCATGATGTCGTGAAGTATCGCAGGCGCGGATTCGGTTGTCGTATACTATGACACTAGCCTGACAAGCCAGACCCACATCAAGATGTTTGGTCTGGAAACTCTCCATTGACGGCTCAATCTGAGGGGCGGATAAACGGTCGTCTGTCAAACTCCCTCTGCACGCGATAGGATAGCGCTACACCAACCAGAGCAACGAAGGTGAAGCAGAGCTTGTTGATAGATTAAACATTCGCCGTATCCGGTCGGCTAAACTCTAAACACATCTTCCCTTCTTAAGAATGACTTCAGTGCCACTCTTTGTTCTTTTCTCAGAGAAAAGCTTAACTCCAAGTCTTCCAGAATCGCGGTCAAACCTGATTCGACAGACCGCCGTTCGCCAGTTTCTGTGTTACTAGAAGCACGCAAACGCAACTCGGCCGTCGTCATTATGGCCCCGCCCACCGACTCTATACACGATGTGATTGGCCCGTCCAGATTGTGAGGAATACAGCTCAGAAGGGTATTGAGAGTTCCTAGACGACACTTGCGGGCAGATTAAATTTGCTGCCGCTAGGGTGTGTCTAGATTTCTAGGCTACTATGACACTATACGAGATGAAACGATCGATTCTTGCATCCCGACGTCCATTATTGTTTACGAATCCCTAAGACACCTTACGTCAAACAGATCGTGCCAAATTCGGGCTAATATCATGTAGTCTGAACCAGGCATAAGTTGCATCAGTCAAAATGCGTCATGAAGAGGAAAAAAACATATAAGTCGCACTGGACTATAAGTCGCATTAGGGCAGAGCGGGAGCCGCGCGCGAACTATATATATATATATATTATTTTTTTTTGTAGGAGTCTTACATTACAAAATAAAAGGAAGATTGGATATGTTCCATTAAACGGATATCCCTTAAATTTCTAAATAAGAGAACCAACACAAGAATAAGAAAAAATAAAATAGCGGTCCAGTCCAGTGGCAACTTAGCATAGTTACAGTTTTGATTTTACGACAATAATCTTTGAATACATCTATTATATAATGACTCCATTTTCTACAAATTCCTTTAATCTTTTCCACTGCATAATCTCTGTTTGCTTTGTTAATTTTAAAGAAAAGGTAAGAATTTCCATCTTATATATTTTGATTACAACTGCTTTCCAGTCTTCTATAGTGGGTGATGTAGGTGGGAGCCATTTGCACGTAAGGGCCTTTTGAGCTGTGACCAGAAATATTCTCCATAGGTATATATATTTGCTTTTAAGCAAGTCCAGGGGTTAACTATATCTTACCAGTTATTTTAAAGCCCTTAATATAAAGCAGGTATAGGGATGGGTATTGTAAAGGTTTTAACGGTATTAATACTCTTAACGATACTGCTTATCGGTCCGGTACTTTAACGGTATTCTTATCGGTACTTTTTGAGATTTACTATATATATATATATATATATATATATATATATATATATATATATATATATATACCCCACACACACACACACACACACACACACACACAATTAACAAAGATACACATTATATAGGCCTACACAGTGCTTTAATTTTAGGAAGAATTCTAGTAATCAAATGTAATATAAAACTGCATAGTTTATCATAAATAGGATAAATTAATGCTTATTAAAGCTGAAGTTATTCATTCAAGAGCTGCGAGGGATTTTCTCTTTGCATTTGGTTGTTTAATTCGCAGTAATTCGTCAGCATGTTTATTTACACCGCTGCCTCTTTAAGACAGATGTGCAGATCTATAGGCGACTGATAATAGGCAGATGCACTACACTTTCTCCCAACTATCCATAATAACTACGTCCATTTTAGACACAAACTGTGTTTAAGAGACTCTCCAAGCCGGTCATTTTGACATGGATGTTTGTGTATATTTGATCGTTTTAGACGCGAGTGTGAAACCGAAAGTGTAGTTTGCTCGTCTTGTTGCGGCTGTTTCGGAGAGCGCGCCGACTTGGGAACAATCTCTTGCTGACATTTTTGTGCTTTTAATCGCTCTTTTTATAATTAAACGCGTCCCACAACCAACAGTAGCAACAATCACTGATCGTGCTGATTCTGTCATTACGTTTGAGTTAAAGGGAGAAATGACAGCGTAGGCTACTGCTGCAAAGGGAATTAAGTTGCGCTAGACATAAATATTAAAATTATATTCTTTGCCAAAATCTAAAGCCAAAATCTTTGCCAAAGAAGCCAAAATCTAAAATAATATCACATTATCACAATCTAGTGTAAAGTGTAACCAGGCTATGTTTGAATGTTTAGTTCTGTCCTCTGTCATCACTCATTAGGGCTGTCGTTTTGTGCTCTCTCTCTCTCTCTCTCTCTCTCTCTCTCTCTCTCTCTCTCTCTCTCTCTCTCTCTCTCTCTCTCTCTCTCTCTCTCTCTCTCTCTCTCTCGCTCTCTCTCTCTCTCTCTCTCTCTCGCTCTCTCGTAACGTGTATTTTCAAAAGTACCGACAGCAAAACCGATAACGGCCGAGCTTATCGATACAACGGTCTTTCAAAATTCAGCCCTGGGGCCCGTTTAATGCCGGGTTTCGGTACCCATCCCTTGGTATCATGTATAGGACAAATTGTATCATGCACTTTGCCTGCATCAGCTCACTCTGCGTACTCGCATCAATCTGCTGTATATACACGTATCGTCTCTATAAAATATATCGATATATTGTACAAACTCGATATACCGCCCAGCCCTACCATATCCACAAGCTTTTTAGTCCTTCTCTTGCTCAATCTCTCTCTCTTTCTTCAGGTGTTTTTATTGGCCGGACGCAAGAGGAAAAAGAGCAAGACATCAAACTATCTGATCTCCGTAGACGCCACAGATCTGTCCCGAGAGGGCGAGAGCTTCATAGGAAAACTGAGGTGCCTTTTATTTCTGCTATTAACTCATCGAATCTCAGCAGATTTGATCTCAGCAGTGACGTCCAGATGGGGTTTGAGGGATCGGATCATATTCAGACGATCACCCGGGATGGATGTCTCCTGTTCAGATCTTTTGACTGCATTAACTCATCCCTGTTTTTTTAAAGGACAAATTGTGGTTACAATGCTGGATTTACAATGGAAAGAAGCTCCATGAAAACGTCTACAGGGAGTGCAGAATTATTAGGCAAATGAGTATTTTGACCACATCATCCTCGTTATGCATGTTGTCTTACTCCAAGCTGTATAGGCTGGAAAGCCTACTACCAATTAAGCATATTAGGTGACGTGCATCTCTGTAATGAGAAGGGGTGTGGTCTAATGACATCAACACCCTAAATCAGGTGTGCATAATTATTAGGCAACTTCCTTTCCTTTGGCAAAATGGGTCAAAAGAAGGACTTGACAGGCTCAGAAAAGTCAAAAATAGTGAGATATATTGCAGAGGGATGCAGCAGTCTTAAAATAGCCAAGCTTCTGAAGCGTGATCATCGAACAATCAAGCGTTTCATTCAAAATAGTCAACAGGGTCGCAAGAAGCGTGTGGAAAAACCAAGGCGCAAAATAACTGCCCGTGAACTGAGAAAAGTCAAGCGTGCAGCTGCCAAGATGCCACTTGCCACCAGTTTGGCCATATTTCAGAGCTGCAACATCACTGGAGTGCCCAAAAGCACAAGGTGTGCAATACTCAGAGACATGGCCAAGGTAAGAAAGGCAGAAAGTCGACCACCACTGAACAAGACACACAAGCTGAAACGTCAAGACTGGGCCAAGAAATATCTCAAGACTGATTTTTCTAAGGTTTTATGGACTGATGAAATGAGAGTGAGTCTTGATGGGCCAGATGGATGGGCCCGTGGCTGGATTGGTAAAGGGCAGAGAGCTCCAGTCCGACTCAGACGCCAGCAAGGTGGAGGTGGAGTACTGGTTTGGGCTGGTATCATCAAAGATGAGCTTGTGGGGCCTTTTTGGGTTGAGGATGGAGTCAAGCTCAACTCCCAGTCCTACTGCCAGTTTCTGGAAGACACCTTCTTCAAGCAGTGGTACAGGAAGAAGTCTGCATCCTTCAAGAAAAACATGATTTTCATGCAGGACAATGCTCCATCACACGCGTCCAAGTACTCCACAGCGTGGCTGGCAAGAAAGGGTATAAAAGAAGAAAATCTAATGATATGGCCTATAATGATATGATATGTTCACCTGATCTGAACCCCATTGAGAACCTGTGGTCCATCATCAAATGTGCGATTTACAAGGAGGGAAAACAGTACACCTCTCTGAACAGTGTCTGGGAGGCTGTGGTTGCTGCTGCACGCAATGTTGATGGTGAACAGATCATAGGGCTGGACAATAATTCAATATCAATATATATCGCGATATAATTTTTTTCAATAACGGTGATATGATTTTTAAACACATTTCCGATATTTCGATATGACTGACGTTCAGGGCGCAGCCGTCAGAAAGAGCAGAACACGATTGGCTACTTGCGCGATGACGTACACCACGGACACGCAGCCAGTGCTCAGCAGTAGTAAGGCTGATAGATCCAACGCGGCAAGTTTTAGCTACAAAAACAGTCCCTGACTAATACAAATGTGACTGGACGAGCTTCCACAAGTAAGGAGAAAGACTAACTTTCTTTAGTGGCGTGGAAGTGGTTCGGCTATCTACAGCACTATTCACACGGGATTAGTAGCCTATTATAGAGACCTCTGTGATTTAGAAATTACTCCCCCACATCTGAGTTTTGCGTGGCGCATTCGCACGGGATAAGCAAGCCTGTGATTTTACTTGAATTTACTGACTTCTCCCGGATATGATAGACTTCGTTATAGATATCTGTATGAAATCATAAACAAGCATCGATATCGTTTTGATTATTTTACAGTAGCCTAATAAATAAACATAATTTCGTTTAGTTAGCGAACAGACGCCATGAACTGAGCTCAGACCAGGGGCAGGAGTCAGATTTATTTTATCACGAGTGAGAAGCTCACAATATACGACGGAAGATTCAGTTTCAAATGCAAAAGTGGCTATTTAAACAAGCTTGTCATTGTACTGTACTGTTCTGTTCTGTTTTTCATTAAGAACAGTAGGCTATTGGTGTTAATATTAAACACCATTCAATCAGATTACTCTCAAATTGAAAATCATTCTAAAGTGAAAGTATAATCCGTGCGGGCGCGGCTGCACGGGAATTCATAACGGTGCGCATTATGAATGCAGACTTTATTCTTCGTGAAAGATAAAGATAGAAATGCTCACAGGAAGAAAAAAAGCTTGCAAAAATTATATACAATCCGCCTAATCCTGGCCAAATCACAGAGATGCCGATTCGCACGGGACTAATGTTATCACAGGACCTCGGTGTTCGGCGAAATATGGTAGGTAATTTGCGGGGGAGTTTTTACTTTACAAATTACAGACATAGCCGATTCGCACTGGATTAAGATCACAGACATTCTCTGCAATTATTAAAAATCACCAGAGGTCCCCAGGTAATACTTGTCCCGTGCGAATGGGGCTTAAGATCTGATATTAAACTTCAGGTTTCAGTGTGCTGCAAAATGTGCCGGAGAGGTGCCGACTATGGGTGTAACAATACATCGACATAGATGCATCAATAATGTCTAACGATACGATGCCAAGCGTTAAAAATAACCCATGTAGACTATTTGTGTAAGAGGCAAGTGGCACATTTGTTTTAATGCTTTCCACATTTGCACACAATGACATGTATTAACACCATATTAACAAATGCAAATAAAAGGTGAACATTAATTTATTTGTACCGTTTTTATTTCTAAAATATTATATAGTTTTATAGGAGGAGGTTTCATAGACTTGGCAAATTAATTTTACCCTTGTGGCAGTTCTTGGTAGTTTTTCTAAAGCTTTTATATAGTTCATATCGATATCGAAATTATATCGTATCGACCGAAATTAAGAAATATATCGTGATATAAATTTTGGCCATATCGTCCAGCCCTAACAGATCAAAACACTGACAGAATCCATGGATGGCAGGCTTTTGAGTGTCCTTGCAAAGAAAGGTGGCTATATTGGTCACTGATTTGTTTTTGTTTGGTATTTGAATGTCAGAAATGTATATGAGTCAGAAATGTTTGTTTTTTGTTAAGTTGCCTAATAATTATGCACAGTAATAGTCACCTGCACACACAGATATCCCCCTAAAATAGCTAAAACTAAAAACTAAAACTTCCAAAAATATTCAGCTTTGATATTAATGAGTTTTTTGTGTTCATTGAGAACATGGTTGTTGTTCAATAATAAAATTAATCCTCAAAAATACAACTTGCCTAATAATTCTGCACTCCCTGTAGAGAAAAGCAGTGTACAAAAACAACTAAATCGTTAAAAAAAATTGATGAAGATAAATAAATAATAAGATTTTGATTTAGAATAAACAAATTGGATTAAAAATAAGAAAATTATATTAAAATATTAATTAAAAAAGTGAATAAAATAAATTAATAAATATAATTTAAAAACTGTAAAATATGTGAAAAGTAAATAATCAAAAATTTTACTTAACATAAATCATAAAAATAGTTTAAGGTTGAATAAATAAATCTAATCTTAGATTGTTTTTCTCTAAACTTTTCCAATGTAAAAAATTGAATAAATGATACAAAATTAGATCAAAATAAAAAATGTTGATTACAATAAATAAATATTTAAACAACTGATTAAAATGAATAAATACAACATAAATTTAAATAATAAAAACTAAATTAGATCAAAATATATAAAATTGAAATTAATTTATTAAAATGATGGACTTTTTAAATTTATTAAATAGTAAAAAAAATATGTTTAGAGAAAAAACATGCAAAATAAAAATTAAGTTAATTATAAAAACAAATAAATACTAAAAATTTGATTTAACAAAAGTAAATAATACAGCTAAAAGTTATATTATAGTTATATAATGTAATACTTAATTTAATGTGTATACATATAATATACATTTTTTCAATGTATAAATTTTTTAATTGTTTAAATTTGGTCTTTATATATATATATATATATATATATATATATAAAGCTGCCTTTAAAATATCTTTTTTGGGGGTCCTTGGGATCTAAAGGATTGAAACTCTATAATCCAAGTGCCCTGCTGTAGTAAAAATAAAAGTGTAACGTGTGTGTGTGTGTGTGTGTGTGTGTGTGTGTGTGTGTGTGTGTGTGTGTGTGTGTGTGTGTGTGTGTGTGTGTGCAGGTCTAATCTGATGGGAACAAAATTTACCGTGTATGATAACGGCACGAACCCCACGAAAACCCCCGGAGCGCTTCTGGAGGAAACCAACACTCGGCAGGAGCTCGCCGCCATCTGCTACGTGAGTGTGTGTCCGTTTCCAGGTGTTTTTTGTGTTTCTGCACACTTCTTATGGTTGTGTGTGCTTGTTTTTTTGACATATCAGGACACAAATGTGTATAATGCCATGGGTATGACACAGGTATTACAGGAGAGGGTGAAATATGAGGACATTACCCATGGCCCCACTTTTCAAAAGGCTTATAAATCAGACAGGAGGAGTTTATATGAGAAAGTAAAAATGCAGAATGTTTCCTGTGATGGGTAGGTTTAGGGACTGTGTGTGTGTGTGTGTGTGTGTGTGTGTGTGTGTGTGTGTGTGTGTGTGAGCCTGTTTATGTGGTTTATGAGGACACAAATTTGTATAACTACATGGGTATTACACTGGTATTACACTATAAATGTGGTTTATGAGGACATATCAAATGTCCTCATAATTCAAATGGCCTTAAAAACACTAAATGATGTTTTTTTGAGAAAGTAAAAATGCAGAATGTTTCCTGTGATGGGTAGGTTTAGGGGCAGTGTGTGTGTGTGTGTGTGTGTGTGTGTGTGTGTGATGGGTAGGTTTAGGGGCTGTGTGTGTGTGTGTGTGTGTGTGTGTGTGTGTGTGTGTGTGTGTGTGTGTGTGTGTGTGATGGGTAGGTTTAGGGGCAGTGTAAGGGGATAGAAAATACGGTTAGTACAGTATAAAAACCATTACTTCTATGGAATGTCCCCACATTTCACAAAAACAAATGTGTGTGTATTTTCAGGAGACCAATGTTCTGGGCTTCAAAGGGCCGCGGAAGATGACTGTGATTATTCCCGGCATGAACATGAATTTCGAAAGAGTCCCGGTCAGGCCCCCTTGTGTGAGTGTCTGTGCTGACAGCTGTCAATCAGATCTTCATTACGAGTTCAGACCTTCGAATGATGCATTAATGTGTGTGTGTGTGTGTGTGTGTGTGTGTGTGTGTGTGTGTGTGTGTGTGTATGTGTGTTTCAGGATCAGGAGTCTCTGCTGAGCAAATGGCAGAATCATTCGCTGGACAATCTAATAGAGCTGCATAATAAAGCTCCAGTGTGGAACGACGACACGCAGTCATACGTGCTAAACTTTCACGGCAGAGTCACACAGGCCTCCGTCAAGAACTTCCAGATCGTGCACGACAACGACCGTAAGTCATCTGAGTTAGAGTCCTGTTTTAACCAGGCGTACACGGTGCGATTTTTGCTGTCGTATGAACTCGCAGACAATTTTTTTCTATCAGGAGAAATCGCGTGGACATCGTGTATGCTCGTATGGTCGCGGCTCGCACCATGTGAGAGGAAATACGAGACGAGCCGAGCACGTTAAGAGCACCTCCCGACCTCACGATAATTTTTAAGCATGTTTAAAAAGTTCGGGGAGTCGGCCGGATTTTTACCAGCATATGACTGTCCCCTATTGCCAAATCATGCACAAGCACGTCACATAGGCTCGATCTATGAGTATTATTAGCTCAGTCGCTGCAAACATACAGCGTTCACACACACACACACACACACACACACACACACACACACACACACACACACACACACACACACACACACACACACACTCTTTCTCTCTCTCACGTCCACCCTTCTCTCTCCCTCTGGTTGTTTCGGTTGAAAGGAATGGCTACTGTTCTCTGCTTTTCAACAAATCATTTGCACATTTTTTCTTTATTTTTTGTATCTATCAGCAACATTGAAAGCTCTGCGGTGTCTGTGTTTAACGAAAGCTTGTGTGATCGCGGCCGGCTCGCGGTGCAAACAGTCGTGCCGTGTACCAGCTGATTTGATGCGATGATCAAATTAAATGACTCGTAGCATCTGCAATATCTCACGACCTCCCGAGTGTCCGAAGTCGCACAGTGAACGCCCGCCTTTAGTTAACGATAATACACCGATCTGGCATAACATTATGACCACATAACATTCCTAATATTGTGTTGGTTACCCTTTTGCTGAACCGTCGATGCATAGACTCCACTAGACCCCTGAAGGTGTGCTGTGGTATCTGGCACCAAGCTGTTAGCAGCAGATCCTTTAGGTCCTGTAATTGGCAAGGTGGACCGGACTTGTTTGTTCAGCTCATCCCACAGATGCTCGATTGGATTGAGATCTGGGAAATCTGGAGGCCGAGTCAACGCCTCAAACTGGTTGTTGTGCTCCTCAAACCATTCCTGAAGCATTTGTGCTTTGTGTCAGGAGCATTATCCTGCTGGAAGAGCCACAGCCACCAGAATACCGTTTCCATGAAAGGCTGAACATGGTCTCAGCAATGCTTAGGTAGGTGGAGCGTGTCAAAGTAACATCCACATGGATGGAGGACCCAAGGTTTCCCAGCAGAACATTGGCCAAAGCAACACACTGCCTCCGCCGGCTCGCCTTCTTCCCATAGTGCATCCTGGGGCCATGTGTTCCCCAGGTAAGCCACACACACACACACACACCCGGCCATCCACGTGATGTAAAAGAACACGTGATTCCTCAGACCAGGCCACCTTCTTCCATTGGTCACAATTTGGCCCTTGTCAAACTCGCTCAAATCCTTACTCTTGTCCATTTTTCCTGCTTCACACACATCAACTCTGAGGACAAAATGTTCACTTGCTGCCTAATATATCCCACACACTAACAGGAGCCGTGATGAAGAGATCATCAGTATTATTCACTTCACCTGTCAGTGGTCATAATGTTATATAATATTGCTCATCATATAATGGACTTTCCAGGAAGGTTTGCCAAGCCTAACATTTAAGGTTTGTCTTTCCTTTTGTGTTTTCAGCGGACTACATCGTGATGCAGTTTGGCCGTGTGGCGGAGGACATCTTCACTCTGGACTTTAACTACCCCATGTGTGCCCTGCAGGCGTTTGCTATCGGCCTGTCCAGCTTCGACAGCAAACTGGCTTGCGAGTGACGCTGTGACACACACACGGCACTCCTCCACTCAGGACACTAGAGCACAATCGCCTCGTCTCTCCACGTGAAGCCCGAGGAAGAAGATTTGTGCTCCTCCAAAATGAATCAGAAGAAAGGACCAAATTAATTCTGTTTTGTAAATGAAACACATCTAATCATTTAGCATTTCACTACCTGGTAAGATTATCGTTTGAGTTATTTACCTGCTTTCTCTCCCGAAAAGAGAAGTTGCGTGGGATTTATGCTTTAATGGACCAATAGAAAAGACACTGAGAGATTTTCTATGATATTTTCTGTGATATCTGTTGTGTGTCTGATGGATTTGAGAAGTATGTCTATGGGGAGAATTTCACAGTTAAAGGTGGGGTAAGTGCTATCTGGTAACCGTTGTTGATATTATAAATCACCAAAACAAACACGCCCCTACCCCCAAAAGGGTCTCGCCCCTATTTTGATAGCTCCGCCCCACACATACAACGCACATACAACCAGGCAACGACTATAGCAGAATCTGTGTGTAACTAATCCAGGCTGAATATTCAATGAAAAAGTCACCACAAAAACACGAACCGTTCTCATGAACAACTCTATAGTACACGAGCCGACAGTCCAACTAACAACATATTACAATTATGACCAGATAAGGGTTATATAGATCATGAAAAAAGGAAACAAACATATATTAGGAGTATAGTATCTTAAGCCCCGTTTCCACCAAAATTACCTGGAACAATTTGTACCAGGAACTTTTTTACAGGAACTTTTCTCCCCCCAGACCTGCAGCTGTCTGCGTTTCCACCGCGATCTAAAGCTCCGTGAAGATTAGGCAGATTAGTCCGGTGATGTAGGACTGCGCGCGACTGCTCCTCCAAGCCAGTGACGGACAGTAATCATTTTTGCGCGACCGCAAAAATGAACAAAAAATTATGACATTTTTTTGTACTGATTGAAAGATTTAGTGGACGTTTACATGAGACGTTATCTAAACCGATCTGGTGTTTACATGTGATGACTCTCAATCGCAATCATTTTGTCACATGCAGTTTGTCTGCCGCATCAAAAATGTCAACGCTGTTTTCTCCAGCAGCTGGAGTGTGTTAACTGTAGCCATAGCAACTCTTAACGGCCACCAGGACTAATACAGTATTATTTATAGCTATTTATTTGTTGTAAAGTGTAATAATCATCTCAGAAAAAAAAAATCTTCTGTCAGGCGCCTGGGGCAATATACGCTGTGTCATTACTCCAACATTATCTTCATAACTTACGAAATAAAAAGTTTACCCCTCAGAAAAATGACCTTTCCTCTCTCGTCAACATGAGCGCGGCGCGCGCCATCACATCATGTAAGGACACACACTTAAAAGTAATCGGTCAGGTCGTTTACATGGTGACTTTAAAAAAAATTAATAACGAGTATGGAAGAGATTCAAGCTGTGCTGCTTTTGCTGGTTATGTATAGGTTTACTAAAGAAGTAATTAACAATGACAGAAAAGAGCAGCATATTCAGAAAGCTTGTAAAGCTAGATTTAAAATGACAAAGTATATTATTATCAGCTATTACGGACATTGAACGTGAGTTGGCTGAGATGAATGCGCGCCATCAGACAGAGAGCAAGACTGATATTTACTGAACGTAGACCGAACCTCACAAAAGACTTTTAAAAATGCCGGTTGAAAAAAAGGCTGCGTGAGCTCAACCAATCAGCGTGTTCAGCGCCCAAGTCCCGCCCTCGAAAGTTCCTGAACTTTGAAAAAGTACTACCTCGCGAGCAGGGCCATTTGGAGGGGGAAATATTTACCCGGAACTTCATTTAGACCCTGGTTCCTGCGGTCGAAACACACCGAGTACCACCCCAAAGTTCCTGGTTCCTGGGTAAAGTTCCTGTGGTCGAAACGTGGCTTTACTTGTCGGACACATTTTGTGATCTTGAAACAGACAGTAAGGAGATTTAGATGCTCCATACAGAGTGGAAATGAACGAGTCATTATCATCGCTGAAGTGAGTCACAATACGATCGCAAATGGACAAACAAGCGAACATGACACACGAGCATATTCAAGCAAAAGCCAGCATTTATTATCTATCAGCTAATGTCCGTCATGTGTCGTGTGTTTTGAATAATGACATGCACTGAGCCTCTCTTCTCACCATCAATATTAGACACGCCCCTTACCTGCTGATTGGCTACAAGTTTGTTATTGGACTTCGCCCGAGTCCGTTCTGTAAAACGTTTTTTAGATATCACTTACCCCTCCTTTAAATAGGTTTGTTCACTTTAAAATAATAATGAAGTCATCATTTACTCATCCTGGTGTTGTTCTAATGCCATATGCCCGTCTTTCTTTTTTGGACCGTGAAAGTCCCGTTCGCGCTCGTCAATGTAATGGCAGTGAATAGCGACCAGCATCAGGCTTTAAAAAGGTCCCGTGCGACATGGGTATGTTATTTAAAGAATATCCTGCTTTTGGTCTTCTGTGCATGCCTGAGCGTTTACAAGACTCTATTAGTGCCACATATTTTTTATAAATCTTGATTTTTCAAAACTTGTGCTTTTCTGGGCTAGTCGAAGTGAACTGTGGCGCTAATAGAGTCTCATAACACTTAGTCGTGCTCAGAAGACCAACGGCCAAGGTCAGGATTTTCTTTAAATAATACACTTAATTTCGATTAGTTTTTTTTTTAACCAAATCCTATCGTATAACCCCAGTGAACATGGGATATACACTATATTGCCAAAAGTATTTGGGCAAACCCTTCCAAATCATTGAGTTCAGGTGTTCAATCACTTCATGACTACAGGTGTATAAATCAAGCTGTAGACATGCAGACGCTTCTACACACATTAGTGAAAGAATGGGCCGCTCTCAGGAGCTCAGTGAACTCAAGCGTGGGGCCGTGATAGGCTGACACCTGTGCAATAAATCCATTCCTGACATTTCCTCACTACTAAATATTCCACGCTCAACTGTTAGTGTGATTATAACAAAGTGGAAGCGATTGGAAACAAAAGCAACTTAGCCACTAAGTGGTAGGACACATAAAAACACAGAGTGGGGTCAGCGCATGCTGAGGGTCACAGTGCGCAGAAGTCACCAACTTTCTGCAGAGTCAACAGCTCCAGTCCTCCAAACTTCTGTGGCCTTCGGATGAGCTCAAGAAAAGCGTAGAGAGCTTCATGGAATGGGGTTCCATGGTCGATACATCAAGTGCAATGCAAAGCGTGGGATGCAGTAGAGTAAAGAGGCCGCCACTGGACTCTAGAGCAGTGAGACGTGTTCTCTGGAGTGACCAATCAGGCTTCACTGTCTGACAATCCCATGGACAAGTCTGGGTTTGGCGGTTGCCAGGAGAATTGGACTTGCCTGACTGCATCGTGCCAAGTGTAAAGTTTGGTGGAGGGGGAATTATGGTGGGTTGTTTTTAAGGGGTTGGGCTTGGTCCCCTAGTTCCAGTAAAAGGACCTCTTAATGCCCAAGACATTTTGGACAATTTCATGCTCCCAACTTTGTGGGAACAGTTTGGGCACCACCCCTTCCTGTTCCAACAGACATGGATGAGTGAGTTTGGTGTGGAGGTACTTGACTGGCCTGCACAGAGTCCGGAGCTCAACCCGATAGAACAGCTTTGGGATGAATTGGAGCGGAGACTGAGAGCCAGGCCTTCTCTTCCAACATCAGTGCCTGACCTCACAAATGAGCTTCTAGAAGAATGGTCAAAAATCCCCATAAACACTCTCCTAAACCTTGAGGAAAGCCTTCCCAGAAGAGCTGGAGCTGTTAGAGAGGGTGGGCCGACTCCTTAATAAACCCTACAGATTAACAATGGGATGGCATTAAAGCTCATGTGCATGTAAAGGCAGGCGTCACACAACTTTTGGCTATATAGTGTATGACGTGACACATTGGATCATTCTGTGATATTTTTGCATTTTTCATTTGTTTGTTTAGTTTTTTTAAGTTTGACCACTATTCACTGAAATTATATATATGAGCGCTAAAGGGGCATTTTTGTGGTCCGAAAAAAAAAAAAAGAACGACGGCATTACAACAACACCAGGCTGAGTAAATTATGATTTTCTTCATTTTAGGGTGAACTATCCCATTAAGAACCAATTTTGGTCAAATTTCACCCCATAGACTTTTTTGCATGAAAAAAAAGAAACGACAACAAAAATTTGTGTTAAACTGTATGACAGTAAATGAGAATTACAGATGCATTATGGTCCTAAAAATATGCATATTTTCTTCAGGTACAATATAATAGATTTTTTTTCCTCTTGATATTGTGTTCTCTTCAGATTTACTTTTTTATTCATGGATGTTGTATTTTTGCCTTCATGTTAGAATATGACATTTTTAACACTTTGTTTTAAACGTGGTTCATTATTTGTCTTTCTTTTAAACTCTTTGCTCACCAACAATCCTTGAGAAAACACACTGCATGCTGATAAACGAGGAGAAACGCTGGCCGCGTCCTTCTCCTCGTGCCCTTGTGTTAACCTTTGAGAACTGACGCACACTTCTGGTTATTACCGCTGCTGCTTGGATTTGTGAAAGTTGCCTTAACGTGTGTCTGTAGTGTAAATAGAGCCTGAATGCTGAGTTTACATCATGAGAACTAGAAAAAGGGAAGTTCAAGCACATTTGTTCCTGTTTAGTGTGTATTCATATTGATATGATTGATGTGTGTGTTGATATTCCTTGTGTGTGTGTGTGTGTGTGTGAGAGAGAGAGAGCCAAGAGTGTACTGATATATATATATGTTAAAAAAGCAAAACATTTTTGTTTTCATTTTAAAACAATAACCTGTTTGCACAAACTGTATTTTATGATGACACTATTGGTAGAAATAAAGTTATTAAAAGTCAAATATTTAAAAAACGAAAGGAAAAAGGCTTTATTTTTAATTTATTTTACTGGTTGTGTTATGTGGGCTGGAATTACAAATACTGCTACAAATTTATCTGTCAAAGCCAAATATTTCCCAGAGTTTTCAATCTACAACCTTGGCACAGGTTTGAGGTCTTTTCAACCTGATTTGCTTTATTTTTTCTCTCAAATTAATAAATGAACCTTAATCTAGTAAACACTTCCTTATTAAATATAAATGGTTATTAAACTCATACTAATATGATAATGGTAATCACTGTTAAGTCAGTGTCGTGTTTATTAATCATTCAAAAAGACAATTGGTCAAATTTAATAATTAAATTTAAATTAAATTAATTATTAATTCCGCTTGTCCGCGATTGCGCATGCGTACTAACAGGAGCGGCTGGTGCGACTGACACAAAATGGCGCCTTCTCGGAGGTGAGTCACTTTTACCTGACAACAAATGAATAATAAGAATTTCGCAAAGTTATGAAATATCATCCATAAGGTGGAGATTATAAAGTGTGCGAAGTACATTAGACAAACGTTAGTTAACGGACATACTATTTTTATTTACATAGCATAACGGGACAAACAGTGACATTATGTAGAAACAATATTCAGCCCAATAATTAACTTTACCTGACATGAATGAAAACTGCTCGAGTGTGGTTAACATTAAGTTACCTCTTCAGGCAAATGATTTTAGTTCATGAGGAGTAACATAACGTTATTTGTTTACCGCGAGGTGAAACTATTAAACAACTATCAAGATTATTTTTGATAAATAATACACAAAGTTTCTGTAGCCCTTGGAGATTATAAAGCTAATTATGTTGACATACACCCTCAGGTAGGAATATTTAGCTCATGTTTTTTTTGTCTTCGTGACATTGTGTTGTCTTCCACAATATTAAAAGGCAATATCAGCCACCAGAACTCAGCTGGATCAGTCAGATGTGATCACCACACTGAAATTAAACAATATTACACTAGTACATCATATAGGCCTTTACTTGTTTATTTTGTGTTTTGGCCTTTATTGCTTTTCATGTAGACAAAACAATTTAGGAGCAGAGACATCAGGACAAATTATTAGGGATACACTAATAGGATTTTTTTGGTTGATAGGCCTACAGATTTTAACCAACATTTATTGGACGATTCACCAATACTAATATTTGTCACTTTCTCATTTCTCTCTCATTTGAACTTTTGTTATTGCAGTAGATTCATGTTTTGATCATGTGTTATATTCGCAAAGTTCTCAAATGTTGTGGGCGGGACTAAATTCGGCTGGCGATCAGGCAGGGTTGCCAGGTTTTCGCAACAAAACCAGCCCAATGGCCAATCAAAAATAGCCCAAAAGTAGCCCAATGGCCAATCAAAAATAGCCCAAAAGTAGCCCAATGGCCAATCAAAAATAGCCCAAAAGTAGCCCAATGGCCAATCAAAAATAGCCCAAAAGTAGCCCAATGGCCAATCAAAAATAGCCCAAAAGTAGCCCAATGGCCAATCAAAAATAGCCCAAAAGTAGCCCAATGGCCAATCAAAAATAGCCCAAAAGTAGCCCAATGGCCCATCCAACTAGCCCAAATCTAGCCCAATACCAAAAAATCTGAAAATAACACTCCAATACACATTTTATTGTAGTGTTATGCACTACACACCATTTATACTAAAAGATAACTGTATAAGTAATTATAAACAGTCTATTTTCATAAATAAAATCATCTTACCTTAAGATTGACAGCTGATGAATCAAATCCTTCAGTGGATCGTGGTAATCCTTTTTTTTTTTTTGAACTATTTAAATTAACTATTTACAGATTTACTATCCCAGATTTAGGAGGCATGGTGTCTCTCAGACTGCCGCATCCGATTAAAAACGTAATGGATGCGGGCGGGAAAATGCAGAATTACCAACTCCAGTGGAAGTGAACCACAAACTTGTGAAATTCATTTCAAATTAAAAATAATGTAAAATAAACATTGCAAGATATTCCTCATTAAATGTTAATTTACAGAAAATTCTTCTGTGTATGACATTTATTTTTTAAATTATTATTTACCAGCAACAACCCTGGAGAGCACGCATTCGGTTACCATGGAAACGAAAACAGCCGGTGTGCGCACAGCGCGCCGCAGCACACACACACACACACACACATTAGCGAACAAGCCCAGCAGTGCCACTGTACCTCACAAAGTGTGCGCTTATCAGCACAGTTATGCTGATACGATATTGCTTATGTCATTATCCTAGAATCCTTGTTATCATTGGTGGAATATGAATTGGCTAAAGTAAAATATTTATTTCAACACAACCATTTCAGCTAAATATAACTGATGCAATATGTTAAACCTTTAACCCGCGGAATAAAAAACCAACCCGCGGCAAGTGGTTAAAAGTAGCCCAATTCCGCAGGAAAACCGCGGACTTGGCAACACTGCGATCAGGCTGCATTTTCCCATAATCAGATATTGGTTTTGCAAAATCGGATTCACCAATAAAGGGCGACATCTTGTGGCCGTTTTGAGAATTGCGCATTAGACCACTATTAAAGTGATCATACCAGTTGTTTTATTTTATTTTTTTACTGTTGTCTGTGCGTGGTCAACTTATGACGGTCTTTACAATGAAAAACATGAATAAATAATAGGCTATTTTCTACCCTGGTTATGAGTCTTGCTCCTGAAACGTTCAGTTTTTATGGCCGTGCTGCACTAAAGACTTGGAAGTAAACACCCACAGGGCTATGATTGGATAACAGTTTTGCATATTAATACTTTTCGACTTCCCCGTCAGTAAACGTGGGGAATTGTTTTTAAAATTTTCAATGTGGAAAAATGGCAGCCGTAATGATTCGCCCATACATGTTCGAGCCGGAGTCTGATCTCGAATCGCAGGACAATAAACCATCAACACCTCAAATACAAAGGATTCTCCAGCCTGTGACAGCGTGCTACGCTACCGTTAATTATGTTTAGTTAGATCCATTATAGAAGGCACAGCATCACATAATCACATGATTTTACTCACAGCATAATTTTTTAAATTTCGTTCTGTCTGCAAATCCAGTCTCTTGTTTACAAAAAAATCTGCGTTGAAATGAAGCGAACAAATGCGCAATGTCAAAAGCTGGATCTTCATTACAAATAAAGTTCAACCGCATTGGTGATATTGCAAACCGCATGAAGCGTACGCAGCGACTGTTCTTCCACATCCAGGCACTGGACACTATCTTAAATGGCATGTGTATTGCTTGCTAGCTCGATCCGGGTTAGCTCATAGGCCTGTGTTATTTATGTTACATGTCATGTGTGAATCGGTGGGCGGGGCTACAGAATTAGGCGTTCTTCTTCTTCTGTTGAGGCGGCGTTTCGCTGCTCTGACGTCACGCAGATCCCTCGTTTGCTGAGCCGAGCTGTCAATAAAAGCTTTTCTTTGACTAACAAGGATGTTTTTACGACACTGATGACGTTTTATATATCAAAAGCTCAAGGGAAAGTTGATTTCTCAATTCATGACCCCTTTAAAGCTACACTGTGTAACTTTTTTAGTTTATTCTTGGCTAAAAACACTTAGTTCTTTCAAAAATATATGTGCTCATTAATGTATATTTATTTCTTTCAGGTAATAAAGTATTCTCGTAAGTTTATAATATGCCATTGAAAATACATACGGGTGAGGGGTTCGAATGCCGGTCGCCATGTTGCCCCTCCATCTTGAAAGTACAGTAGCCAAAGAGGGACATACCCTGTAAACTCAAGCTTCGCCTTTCGCGTTTTAACACTCGATGGCACCGTGTCGAATGTGAAGAGGGGGATTGCCGTGTTAATCTTGGACTAAATCGGCCACCGTAGGAGTTAAAACGAAATCGGAATTGAGAGGAACAGAAACTAATATTCACTGGATGGTCATATACCTTTACACCACTAGATGGGGGAAAATATCACACTGTGGAGCTTTAAAGCACTGCATCTGTGATGACTATAATTGTCAAAAACAATAAATAAATATCGATTCTATATATCGGGCACATAAACATGCAAATAAGTGGTATCGGTTATTAATCAATCAATCAATCAATCAATCAATCATCTTTATTTATATCGCGCTTTTACAATGCTGATCGTTTCAAAGCAGCTTCACAGTGTTAAATATCTGATTTGGCTGTACAGTCATTCTGGAGAAAACAGTGATGTTATCAGCTTATTTTACATGATCATTAAGCGACAATGTTGGCAGATCAGTATTATAGCTTATAGAATTAAATAAGACATCATTAATTTTGTATATGTAGTTTAATAATTTAGATCATAATTTTAGTGTCCCCAACTGAGCAAGCCAAAGGCATTTCTTATTTAAAAAAAATATTCTAGTTAAGATATGCTAGCTAGTTTATTGCATCATCCAAATAATTTTCATTGTACATGAATTGATGCATAATTCCCGTGCTTTTGTTTTTTCATATAAAGTATTAATTTTGCTACTTCATAAAATATGGGCTGCTTATACAACTCACTGCCTTCACACAGTTAATTAATAAACTACCAGTTTGTAATATCGGTCCTTCTCATGCCGTTGGTTTTAAATTAGTCAAAAAGCCAATACATCCGTGCATCTCTACAAATTATTAATGCATCACCTATTTACAAAAAACACTGCATGATTAAATAATCTCAAGGCTTGACATACAGTGGCACCAAAAAGTATTAGGATACTTCCACTTTTAGAAATGCATGAAAGGTCATTGCATTCGATAGATTATCAAACCAAATAGTTTTTTAACGAAAGATGGCGCTTGCACAAAACACAACATCATATTAGCTGTGGTTTACTGGTTTGCCGGAAAAACATTAAGTGGCACGCACAAATCTCCAGTGCAGAAATATGGGAACACCTTCTCTGGAAATCCACCATTAAAGGTGCACAAAAGTCTGTTTCTGAAGGGTTCGATGAACCTCAGCTCTCCTTGGTAAAAGTCCAGCTGCAGTCGGATGATATTTGGCCTCTTGTTGTCATCAATATCTATGGCAGGTTTATTACCTTTCTTGTATGTCCCATCCACGTAACGCAAACACCAAAAACGACTCTTTGGATCCATCTTGTATAGTTTTTTGCGGTTCACAGTTTCCCCCACCACTCCCAGAGTCCAGTGGTCGTTGTCTCTCACTTCTACGTCCCAACAATGCAGACCCGAGCTGAAGCCCTGTGCGGCCAGAACGCCCACATACAGCCGCTCCGGGTTATCAGACACTTGCATTTTACTTTCCATGAACTGAACGCTGGTGCAATCCGGTGACACCATCAGTTTACTGGAGGCTGTGTCTGGGTCAAGAGTCACAGGAGCTGTAAACACAGATGAGCGTAAAACTGTGTGTTTGTGCTGTCATTTTTTTCTAGTTCCACACAATAAAACTGGATAGAAAACCAAAATATACAAAAACGGCTCGGACACATGTTGTTTTTTTCTTCATTTTCCAGCTTCTGGTCACCATTAAAGGGATAATTCACCCAAAAAGGAGAGTGTGATGTTTATCTGCTGACCCCCAGGGCATCATAGGTGTGTTTGTTTCTACAGGAGAACACAAATGAAGATTTCTAACTCAACCGTTGCTCGTATAATGCATGTCAATGGGGTGTATTTCTATGAGAGTAAAAAACACACACATACGAATCCATATTAAACCCTGAGGCTCGTGGAGACACATTGATGTCTTAAGTAGGGATGTTAACCGATGACCGTTTGACCGAAGGTTGACCGTATCAACATTAACCGATCAAAGATTTCAGTTAAAAAAAAAAGTGGTCTTTAAATTAGACTATTATAGACAGTGGACTAAACGCTACTACAGTTAGCCGTCTCATTTCAAAATCTTTTGTGTGAAGTGAACAAATCCCTCACACTCGATTTTTCATAACTCGCCTGTTTATACTTAATAAACCAATAAAACATTTGGCGTGAGGTCACAGCGTTTGGGTTTGCGCGATCACAAGGTTTGCAAAAAGTAAACACTGGAGGTTAGAGCCGGGGCAGACGGCCGAATAAAGCGTAAGATGGGCTTACATTTGGAAATATATTACATCTACATTTCAGTGTAAACACATAAGCTGTTGATCATCATCTTTCTTTATTATTGTTAGCACTACCTCGAACTAAAGCGGCGTCTCTTCGGAGCTGTCATTTTCTTAAATGAGCCGCGGCAATGTTTCAAATGAGCTTCGAACGCTAGACAAACGCCTTTATTTTCAACCCGATCACCTTGCCCAAACCATTTCGAAACTAAGGAGCCATTTGTCCTCCGATTACAAACAAGCTCCTCGGCGGCGCGTTTGCGGGACTCATGTTTCGCGCTGTAGAGGATTTTATAAAAGTGACGAGTGCAAGGGAGGCGGCGGCCCCGGGACTGTGTGTGTGTGTGTGTGTGTGTGTGTGTGTGTGTGTGTGAGAGAGCGGCAGAGAGATCATAGAGAGATGCGACAGAGTTGCGAAATTGCAGTCGCAGCTCACGGCTGTTTTTTCAAATAGCGCAGCATATTTTAAACAAATTTCAACCAGCTAATGATGCTCGGTGGTCGGTCAAGAAAATGTTTAGTTTTCGCCCTCCCTAGTTTTAAGACATGAAACAATCGCTTTCTGCGAGAAACAAAACAGCATTTGTTATTTTTTAACCTCATATCAGACGAATCTCATCTAGTATTCCCAACACCATATATATATGTATTCCTCATTAGTGCCTGCTCTGTTGAACGAGGCATCTACGTAAATATATCTATGATCATGCTGGGATTTTGACCTTCTTCAACGGAAGTAATGGCGCTGGGAATACTAGATGAGATTCTTCTGATGAGGTTTACCGCAGAAACTGATCATTTTGTGTCTCAAAGTCCTTATGAAATCAAAATTGACCCTATTTACTTTGTTAGCACGTATTAAAGGTCTTAGGGTGAACAGTTAATCCATGCAAGTTAATAAACAGAAAAACATTGTTTGCCGCGGTAATCTTTAATCAAAATCTGAAAAGTAACTTCCGGCCTGGAAACGGCGTTCTTTATCAGATGACGGTAGAAAAATGCGTAACCAATCCAACCGTTCATCTGCTACGAGCGAGAGATGGAGAGGAGGAGTGCTGAGGTAAAACTCTGCCCTCTATTGAATATTCAGTTTCACTTGGAAATACATCACAGCACTGAAGAAAACTCACTTGCTACTTCTAGTTCACTGGGATGTGTGTGTTTTTTTACTCTCATAGAAATACACCCCATTGACATGCATTACACGAGCAACGGTTGAGACGGTTAAAAATCTTCATTTGTGTTCTCCTGAAGAAACAAACACACCTATGATGCCCTGAGGGTCAGCAGATAAACATCACACTCATTTTTGGGTGAACTATCCCCTTAACCGAATGGAAAAGAGCTGCACACAATTTTCCATTTGTGAAATAAAGTAAATGATTTAGAACAAGTAAACTATGTAATCAAACTCTATAAGGAGACTATGGAAAGCAGTCGAGGCCCAGGGACCGTGAGAACGGCACTGCAAAAAAAGCTTTTCTTACTTAGTAAATCCAAATATCTAAAAGTTCTTACATTAAGAAGCATTTACTAGACAAGCAAAAGTTATCGTCTTGTTTTGGGGGAAAATAACTCAAAATGAAGAGAGTTTTTGCTTAAATAAGCAAAATAATCTGCCAATGGGTTAAGAAAAATAATCTTGTTTTCTGTTTGAATTAAGATTATTTTTCTCACCCCATTGTTTTCTTCTTGGCACAGAGACGTTATTTACTTACGCTGTTCCACAAGCGTCTGCATTCTGGCCCAGGTGGTGAAGATCATTGTCTGAATGGGATGGTGTTGACATTCCTCCATTTCAGGGCTCATGTTCGGGACTGATGGGTGTTTGACTCTGTGTACATAAACAGTGAGATATCGGGGTACATTTTGTGAAATTTAAGATATTTTGGGTATGGGATTGCACTTGAATCGAAATGCAAATTGGAAAAACACTCACATTTTTAATGCATCACTGTAATTCTGAATGAGAAATGAAAAGGCAGTTAGTGCACAAAACCTCATGAACATTGATAATCAGACACGTTTGCTTTACTGATGGTGTCCCATCTGCAGAGCTGGACAGTCCCTCAGCTCATTTACTTGAGTACTCTACTTAAGTTCACTTTTTGAGTCTCTGTGCTTTACTTGAGTATTATATTTTCTGTAAACTTCTGACTTTAACTTCACTCCATCTGAAAGACAAATATCGTCCTTTTTACTCCACTACATTTCTATCAAGGTCCTCGAAGTCGAAAGTCGTTTCTGTCGCAGCTTTGAAAGTCAGTGATGATTTTTTTCTTCTTTAAAAGGTGTTTGGGTTTTTGCAGAAAGCCTTTCAGGAATCACTCTTGTAGAGTCTCGTGAAGTTCAATGATTTCACAGCATTTATTAAACACTGATTTATAGTTTAGAGCAAAATGGAAGAAGACGGATGTCCAAATGCTCATTTAGTGGAGTATTCACATAAACAAAGTTGATTCTGTCTTCAGTGAAGGTGAACAGTGTGAGAATATCAGATGTGTATCAGTGTATTGGATCCGTGCGTTCGGCCTTAAAGTGACAGCAGCTTTGCAACTTTTCTACAAGTATTTAAATGAGTTTAAGTTAGCCGTATGCTAGTGTGTCAGACGGAGCATCACTGACTGGCTTAAACCATGATGGCATAATGAGCATTTATACAACAATAATTAAATAATGCGCTTACATGAAAAAGGAAATTTACTTTTAATACTTAAGTACTTTTAAAAACAAATATTACTTTTACTTTAGGAAAAATCCGTTTTTACAACTTTCACTTGTAACTGAGTAATATTTGACCAGCAGTACTGTTACTTTTACTCAAGCAATGAAGTTGTGTGCTTTGTCCACCTCTGCCCTAGCCTAGAAATCTAGACGCACCCTAGCGGCAGCAAATCTAATCTGCCGCGAGTGTCGTCTAGCAACTCTGAATACCCTTCTGAGCTGGAAAAACCAAACTCTGGTCAGGCCAATCACATCGTGTATAGAGTCGGTGGGCGGGGCTTAACATAATAACGGCCAAGTTGTGTTTGCGTGCTTCTAGTAAACACAGAAAATGGCGAGTGGCGGTCTTTCGAATCAGCTTTGACCGCGACTCTGGAAGACTTGAGTTAAGCTTTTCTCTGAGAAAAGAACGGCACTGAAGTCATTCTTAAGAAGGGAAGATGTGTTCGGAGTTTAGCCGACCGGATACGGTGAATGTGTAATCTATCAACGAGCTCTGCTTCACCTTCGTTGCTCTGGTTGGTGTAGCGCTATCCTATCGTGTGCAGAGGGAGTTTGAAAGACAACCGTTTATCCGCCCCTCAGATTGAGCCGTCAATGGAGAGTTTCTAGACCAAACATCTTGATGTGGGTCTGGCTTGTCAGGCTACTTGAATTGTATTTATCTGCAACATTATGTTGTATAACAGTTTGAAGTTGTGTATTTGTCCACCTCTTCCCATCTGTACCTGGAGAAAAGTGATGCTTTCAGTTTCCAAATGCTGCCATCGAGCTGCCATCCTCTCAGACAGATCTGATATCAGTGCGGACAGATCCTCCATTCTGGCCTTGAGTTTCTCATCTCGACGGTCCATTTCTTTACGCAAAGCCTTGATCCGTTTCTCCTCCTCCTCACTGAGAAACTGATGGAGCTTCTCAAATTCCTTCTTAATCTTGTTTTCTTCCACGCTGGTGTGTTCCTGAAACAGTTTAAGAAGTTTTCTGTTAACATCATTGTACTGATTAAAACTAGAGATACAGCGATTGCAATTTTCTTTGGCCGATTCCGATTTTTTATACTATAAAAAGTTAATCATTCTTTACAGATGACGATATGTTTGGACAGAAGATGACCCAATACTGTCACATGTCCCAAACTTATTCACTCAAGACATAATCGGCAAGATTGATTTGATTGTGCAAGGGCATTAAGCCTAATAAACAGATCAGATTTCTGTACTCGCGAGCGCTTCCTCAGCCAGTCTGACATCGGCCCGTGTGTCAGTAGCGAATTCAGCTTGTATACAGCACTTTTATTAACTTTTTTTTTGTGTGTGTGTTATCGGTTATGTCATAGCTTTGTTTGGTCATTCATCCATCTTAAAGCTACACTGTATAACTTTTTTAGTTTATTCTTAGCTAAAAACACTCATTAATGTATATTTACTTCTTTCAGGTAATAAAGTATTCTCGTAAGTTTATAATATGCCATTGAAAACACATACGGGTGAGGGGTTCGAATGCCGGCCGCCATGTTGCCCCTCCATCTTGAAAGTACAGTAGCCAAAGAGGGACATACCCGTAAATTCAAGCTTCGCCTTTTGTGTTTTAACACTCGACGGCCAGTGTCGAATGTGAAGAGGGGGATTGCCGTGTTAATCTTGGACTAAATTCAAAATGATATCAGAATTAAGAGGAACAGAAACTAATATTCACTGGATGGTCATATAGCTTTACACCACTAGATGGGGGAAAATATCACACAGTGGAGCTTTAAGTAATCAGTTTGCCTGGTCCTTGGCACTTTATGCAAGACAGCAGGTGAGAAAGATTCACTTTCACAAAGACCACGTACTGTGCATGTGGCACTACGCAAACACATTTTTTTATGATTTAAAATAGTTTTTTGTGAGTTCTCTGTGTGTGTGTGTTTGTTCCCGGTCATGAGTGGAAGCCATAGGCGGAGAGTGAAACTGCATCAAATGTGTGTGTTTTGTTGGCAATCAGCGTGTAAGTGCATATAATGTGAACAACACCAACATGTAGTGAATCGAGAGTCATCCAGGCAAGGATAATGCTGAAAATGTATTCTGTGTGTGTGTGTGTGTTTGTGACTCGTTAGCTCCGCCCATTGCACGCCTCCACAGACTCGGCTGTTTTCAGAAAGAATCGGTTCAGTGTATCTGTCTTTTATAAATATGATAAACTAAAGACTCTTGTGAGATATGAAGGATCAACACGACTCTATAGATACTCAAGATTAACATGAGACTGGCAGAAACTGCTTGTGTGTGTGTGTGTGTGTGTGTGTGTGTGTGTGTGTGTGTGTCCCTTCAAGTATTTTGCGCATAAGGGTTTACAGTGTACCTTATTGAGCTCTGCCTCTTCCACACAGCTCTCATGGGCTTTCTTGTAGCCAGCGAGGGTCTCTTCCAGTTTGCTCAATTGTTCCTCGACGATCACCTGGAATCACAGGATAAGCTCTTAAAGGGACAGTTCACCCCAAAAATAGAATGTGATGTTTATGATGAATTTGATGTTTTTGACAATTTGATGTTTATCTGCTTACATCATCCAACATGTAGGTGTGTGTGTTTCTTCAGGAGAACACAAATGAAGATTTTTAACTCAACCGTTGCTGTGTGTCGGTCATATAATGATGTGAATGGGGAACAATTCTATGAGAGCAAAAGAAACATGCTTAGACAACACGCACAAAGAGCCCTGAGGCTCACGACGACACACTGATATCTTAAGACACAAAACGATCAGTTTGTGTGAGAAATCAAGCGTATTTATATCATTTTTTACCTCGAATACAACGCTATATCCAACAGCCTGAAACGCGCGTCACTTCTGATAAGGTCAATAATACATGCTCTGGATCGTATATCCCATACAAGGACTGTAAATCCAGATCGTGCATTATTGACCTTAGCGGAAGTGACGAATTGTTCCCCATTCACATTATATGACCTACACACAGCAACGGTTGAGTTAAAAATCTTAATTTGTGTTCTACTGAAGAAACAAACACACCTACATGTTGGATGATGTAAGCAGAAAAACATCAAATTGTCATCTTTGGGTGAACTATCCCTTTAATAATGTGCTTGAAGAAAACAAAACTCAGACTCGATTCCAAACTTGTCCTACCTTTAAATTCCCAACAGCCTCCTCGACAGGAGAACACTTGTGATTTTCATGCTTCTTTGAAGTGTAACAGACGACACAGATGGGCTGCTTGTCATCAATGCAGAAGAGTTTGAATGTCTCTCCATGCAGCGGACAAATGTCTCCTAAATCTGTGGTGGGTTTTCTCGTCTTGAAGGATTCACAGAGCGCTCTGAAGGCCAGGCTTTTGGTGGGTTCGTCGTGCGTACACTCCTTACGGCAGACCGGACACTGGGGCACTTTTTGAGTCGTCCAGAAACGCTGGAGGCATTCAGAGCACAAACTGTGGCTACATTTCAGAGTGACCGGATCTGTGAAGACATCACAACAGATGAGGCATGTCATGTCCTCCTCCAGGAAGGACAAAGCGTCTGACATGACTGTAAACAATCCTCAATCCTCGATACGTTTACTTTCTGCTTTTGGAGATATTATGAAACCTGCTTTACTACACCCAACTCTTTCATTTCTTTCACTTTCGTTTCTGTTGAAACCTTAGTAAACGACTCCTCCCTACAAAGTACACAAATAGAAACAAGGAAATAATGACACAGGACATGGCACCTGCTCAGCATAAAGTCTTGCTTAAATTGAGACGTACAGTTTGTATGAAACTCAACAAACTGAGCTGCTCTGTGTATTCTGACAGCTTTCTATCAGAACCAGCATTAACTTCTGGAGCAGTTTGAGCTCCAGTAGCTCGTCTGTTTGATCGGACCCCACGGGCCAGCCTTCGCTCCCCACGGTCATCAATGAGCCTTGGCCGCCCATGACCCTGTGGCCGGTTCTCCATTAGTGAATTAGTAACTACAAGTTAGTTTGTAACTAACTTGTTTACTTAATTTTGTTGACTATATTCTCTTAAGGTAAGATTTCTATAAAAAAACGAATTGTCTCATAACCACATCTGGGGCCTGTACCATGAAGCTGGTTTAGCTGGCTAGCCAGATTTGTTTAAGCTTAGTTTGTGCCAATCCTGGGTTTTAGGAACCATTAAAGTGGTTTGGCTTTTAGCTGTGTTCATCGCCATATTAACTTACGCTCCATGGCTAACCTGCTCTGGGGCAGGTTATGTTCTGGATAAGAGATCTCAAACTGAAATTAGACCAATCAGCTGTGAGTAAAGGGACACACCTCTGATTCAATAAAGCCACTCCCCCTTTCTACTCCAAATTAAAGGTCATTGCATAGCAAATATTTTTTAAAGACTAAAGCGTCTGGCTTTTAACAATGCTTATTTATAAAAATAATAATTATGAATGATTTAGACATAATTTATGTAATTATTATACCCTTAAAGCAGCACTTGGGAACTTTTGCTCTCGGGGTCCCCCTACAGTTATAATGTCCTCAACTACTGTCGTAAGCTCTGTCATCCTACATCAGGGGATGTCATCGCGCGTGCATTTGTTGACATGATAGCCCTGATAGCCCTGAGCTAGTGATGCGCGGGTCGTCTCATAACCCGCGGACCCCGTATGTCTATTTAATGGTCGCGGGTGCGCGGCGGGTTGTAAAAATATATCCAGTGGTGCGGGGCGGGCCAAATAACTTCATAAAAGCGTCCCGCGGGTCGGTGCAGCACTAACAGTTCCCCTGAACACTGCAGGAGGAGTTCACATGCAGGTGTTCTTCTGGCGGCGCGTGGGAAATGTCTTCATCCCAGGTACAGTCAGTGGCAGATGCTTCAGCATGTCATATGAATATCATTTCATGGGTTTTATTTTTTCAAACGCCAAATAATCTCGATGCTCACGTCTACAAGCCAGCGTCATTATAGTAGTCTATTGGTTAGCGTTTTCCAGAATCTATATGGTACTTCAGTTCAGTGTTTGAGTGGTCGGTAATCACCGTAACAAGCAGGACAGCATCGGTCGGGCACGCCTCCTTCAGCTCACGCCGACGAGCAAACGCTGGTCACATGTTGATCCTCGTCCTGCCTTTAATCACATCACTTCTTTCCTCTTATTGCTTTCCTCCAACAAAACCTTTTCTTTCTTATTTGTCTGTGCTGCTTCGGACATGACTATATTATCCGACGAACAAAGTTGGGCTCGCACGTCCGAATGTAAGGAAGTGTGTGTGTTGGTGGAAGTGACGTATATGCCGTAAAGCAGTCGAATTTTGTAGTTCTTTTTGTTCTCGGGTTACTACCCGAAACCCGAAGTTTAAAAGTAAGATTAAAAACGAGACAGACCCCATCAGGCTATGGCAGATGTGTCATTCAACCTATTGTAAGTCGATTTATCATCACAAGAGTCTTGAAAATATATTATGAAGGTTGAAAAGTTACCTAGTGCTGCTTTAATCAATTACAAGTTATCATTTTAGTTAATCAATCATTAATAGGCACTTTGTTAAAATGTATATAAATAGCCTACATAAAGTCATATAAATAAGCTTTAAAATCAATAAATAAAACTATTAAACTTATATTAACTATTAACTTAAATGTTTAATTTTCTCTATATCAACTAAACTAACTTCATAACTTTTACTTGCATTGACGTATTTTTCTTTAAGTTGTTCTCTTTCATAGACAGCTTTTTTTTAAAATTCTTAATATTTTTCAATCAGGTAATATTCTGCAGAAGAGAGAAATTAATCTCACTGCTTGTCTCGCGAGAAGTAAATCTCAGAGCGTGTGATTGGCTGTTCACTGCTGATGTCACAGCGTGTGATTGGCTGTCCACTGCTGATGTCACAGCTAAACCCCTGAACTCAGGATCAAAGCCAGAGTTGACAGAGAAAGCTGATGATCAGCATCATGGGACCAACAAAGCCTGAATACAATGGTTTGGTTTTGTCAACTCAAAACTAATCCTTTAACCCTGAGTTTGTTAAACTATCATAATGATACAGGCCAATAAACAGCAGTTTTATTTATAGTAGAAGTAGGGTTGATAACCTCGCTGTCAACAATAAATCATTTAATTTCCATTTACAGTTTTTTAAAATGATAATATTCACAATATTACCATTTTACTGTTTTTCAGATCAAATAAAATAAAACTCAAAACATTGAAACAGTTCAGATTACTTAAACCTGTCAGTTTTAAGAACTCAAAAGAAAAAGAAAGTTCTAAACACTCATAAAAGTTAATTTGTTTGAACTAATATGTTTAATGAATTGTTTTGTGCGTTAGGTAAACCTCCTGAGGGTGAGTAAATGATGGCAGACTTCAATTCTGAACTATATCAGCAGGGGCCGCAGGGACCTCAGAGTAGGAGAAGGATCTGAGCCGTATTAAACCGCCACTAGATGGCAGTGTGCATCCATGCGATTTGTCTTTAGGACATCACTGGGCCTTTCACATTTGATTTTCTTGAAAAGAAAAGAAAATCAGAATCTCGCAAGTGTTTCAATGTTTCTTGCTGGTGTGCAGAAAGAAGTTTGCATTCATGTGTGTGTTCCCTTTCATTTCATTAGCTTGTTTTTCTCCAGCATATGGTGACTAAGAGTCCTACAGCTACTGACTGCGGTTCTTTGCATGGCACTTATTAATCACAATGGGGTCCTGCAGCTGCTGTTTCAACAGTCGCTTCATTTAAAGGTTAGTTCTCACTCATAAAAGCACACTGTCCTCATTTACTCTTCTAAACCATGTGTCTTTACGATGTACAGCACAAGGTGCTTTGGATGATCTGAGATGCACCGACGTATCGGCTGATTTTTGACCAGTTTACAACTATCGGCTATAGCTTGAAAAAGCCAGAGATAACAAACCGATGGTTTATTAATGAACTGCGTGAAGGCACTGAGCTGTATAATGTCTGTTGCATAATATAATGTGATATTCCTGCTGCGCTGCTGTCTGCGTTTCAATGTTAATCAAACAACAAGAGACAAAAAAACGAATCGCTCACAACTCTTGACTACATTTCTTTCATAAGGGTTCATTTACACGATGCGGAAAACGTAGACGTAATCCAGTCATAACTGCATTTACTGCATAATGCGGACTGTCACGGAATTTGTCAAAGTTTTGATGAATAAAGAAGGCGTAGGTCAGTCACTCTCACTCAAATCAGATCAGCATATAGACTAGTGTCTGTGAATATAAAGCCCCAAAAAGACATTTAAATATTAATCCTGCATGTTAACGTGTCTGTGCGAATGAAGGAAGCAAACGCGCGGTTTCATTTACCACACACACACACACACACACACTGTCCCTAAACCCACACACACATCACACACACACACACACACACACACACACACACACACACACACACACACACACTGTCCTAAACCTACCAATCACACAAACACACAGACACACTGCCCCTGCCCCTAAACCCACCCATCACACACACACACACACACTGTCCCTAAACCTACCCATCACACACACACAGACACACACACACACACACACACACACACTGTCCCTAAACCTACCCATCACACACACACACACACACACTGCCCCTGCCCCTAAACCCACCCACCCATCACATACACACACACACACACTGTCCCTAAACCTACCCATCACACACACACAGACACACACACACACACACACACACACACACACAAACACACACTGTCCCTAAACCTACCCATCACACACACACACACACTGCCCCTAAACCTACCCATCACACACACACACACACACACTGTTCCTAAACCTACCCATCACACACACACACACACACACACACTGTCCCTAAACCTACCCATCACACACACACACACACACACACACACACACACACTGTCCCTAAACCTACCCATCACACACACACACATGATTCGGTTCGCGGGTCAAACTGCTGAAATCACGACACATTGGCGATCCAAATCATGAATCAATTCGCTGATTCATAACCGTTTGAATCTTTATTTGAGGATTGAACACAAACCCGGAAGAGAAGCCAATGCTGAATAAAGTCGTAGTTTTTGTTATTTTTGGACCCAAATGTATTTTGGATGCTTCAAGAGACTCTAATTAACCCACTGATGTCTCATATGGACTACTGTGATGATGTTTTTATTCCCTTTCTGGACATGGACAGTATAGTGTGCATACACTTGCATACGCTCTCGGACTAAATATAAAATATCTTAAACTGTGTGTGAAGATGAACGGAGGTCTTACGGGTGTGGAGCGACATTAGTGTGAGGAGTTAATGACAGACATTTCATTTTGGGGTGAACTAACCCTTTAAATCAACACACATATCTATCACATAAGCAAGCGGGAAAGACAGATAAGCAGAAAGGCAGACAGGAGGCAGGAGCTGTGATATTTGTGGGGTCCAGGTGTTTCTGCATCCTGATATTTGTGCTCATCTCCCGAGGCTTTCCTGCACCGTCTGCAACGCTCGACCCATGTGGGACGAAACGCTGCATCAAAGCCTCTACATTTTTTGTTCACCAATATTGTCCATGTCAGTTGTCCTCCTCTTTTGCTCTCTCTCTTTTATAAACAGGCCTTTACATCAGAATTGGCAACGCCTCTGTCCGAACTCAGCCAAGCACTGGAAGAGCTGTCAGTCACAGGTAAGCTGATCTGGGACCCTTTAGGGAATTGTCATTTAGCAGAAAAGGTTGTTTTTTTACCTTTGTTTAAAGGAATAGATTGTCCAGAAATGATCCTCATTATTTGCTCACCCCCCATTTGGTTTGAAATCCATAAAGATTGTTTCATGTACAGCAGGGGTTTCCAAACTTTATGATACCAAGCACCCCCAAATATGATGAATCTTTATGAGGGACCCCCTTCCTAAAATCAATCTAATTTTATGTACAAAAAAATAGTAAATGTGACAATATAAATACCATACAACATTAAATTGCCTATGACTGAAAGGTCCCGTTCTTCGCGATTCCATCTTTCAAACTTTAGTTAGTGTGTTAGAGCATAAATAATCCCTGTAAAATTATAAAGCTCAAAGTTCAATGCCAAGCGAGATATTTTATTTAACAGAAGTTCCCTTTCAAAGCCGACAGCGAGCGGCCGGTTTGGACGACACCGCTGCACTTCCTGCTGTGATGACGTCACTAGAACCGTTTGTTGACTCCGCCCACAAGAACACGCAAAATAGGGGGCGTGGTCTCGTTGCTCTCCCGCGTGGAGAAGAGCGCATTCAGCGCTGTCATCGCCCCGTTATGGTAAGAGGC
>NC_090191.1:42005523-42040523 GCF_024679245.1 Pseudorasbora parva
ACTCCATCCTCAACCCGAAAAGGCCCCACAAGCTCATCTTTGATGATACCAGCCCAAACCAGTACTCCACCTCCACCTTGCTGGCGTCTGAGTCGGACTGGAGCTCTCTGCCCTTTACCAATCCAGCCACGGGCTCATCCATCTGGCCCATCAAGACTCACTCTCATTTCATCAGTCCATAAAACCTTAGAAGAATCAGTCTTGAGATATTTCTTGGCCCGGTCTTGACGTTTCAGCTTGTGTGTCTTGTTCAGTGGTGGTCGACTTTCTGCCTTTCTTACCTTGGCCATGTCTCTGAGTATTGCACACCTTGTGCTTTTGGGCACTCCAGTGATGTTGCAGCTCTGAAATATGGCCAAACTGGTGGCAAGTGGCATCTTGGCAGCTGCACGCTTGACTTTTCTCAGTTCACGGGCAGTTATTTTGTGCCTTGGTTTTTCCACAGGCTTCTTGCGACCCTGTTGACTATTTTGAATGAAACGCTTGATTGTTCGATGATCACGCTTCAGAAGCTTGGCTATTTTAAGACTGCTGCATCCCTCTGCAATATATCTCACTATTTTTGACTTTTCTGAGCCTGTCAAGTCCTTCTTTTGACCCATTTTGCCAAAGGAAAGGAAGTTGCCTAATAATTATGCACACCTGATATAGGGTGTTGATGTCATTAGACCACACCCCTTCTCATTACAGAGATGCACATCACCTAATATGCTTAATTGGTAGTAGGCTTTCCAGCCTATACAGCTTGGAGTAAGACAACATGAATAACGAGGATGATGTGGTCAAAATACTCATTTGCCTAATAATTCTGCACTCCCTGTATATATATATGTATATATTATTACATATATAAACATTATTATTGTTTTTATGGGTTTGAAATTACACAATGGTGAGTAAATATCAACAATAAATCATTTGTTGGTGACAAAGCACATTATAAAATTAAAAATATGATACAAAAATATATATGGTAATATAAAAATAAATATATTATAAAAAATATAATAGAAAAATGCATATATGATAGAAAAATATATTATAAATAAAATATTATTGTTCTTATGGGGTGAAGCATCGACTGACTGATAGACAACAACTCTGTTAGTGTTTGTAACTTTTCTCATTTGATTGTTTGTTCGTTTGTTGTTGGATAAGTGTGTCTGTGTAGTGCAGTGGTGTGTATTAGTAGTTTTGATGTATTCTCGTGGTGTGTGTGGAGGAGTTTGCCTTTGTTTGGTAAAAAACATAATTTAAATAAAAAAATATAATCAAAAAATACATATATGAATAATAAAATATATTATAAAAAACATTATTATTGTTCTTATGGGTTTGAAATTAAACAAGGGTGAGTAAATATTGACAATTAATAATTTGTTGGTGGCGAAGCACATGCTGCCTGTGAAGTGGCATTCAGTGGCCCTTTGGAAAACTAAACAGAATATCTTATCCAAATTAAATCTTTGATAGAATATAAGAAAAAAAAATCCCATAAATTAATTGCACCTTGTCAAAAGGCCATTTGTGCATGCCGTCCACGTTTGCATTGGCGGACCTTGATGTATGTGCATCTCATTTCGGCTTTCACACATGAATTCAGACCTCCGCAGAAATTGGATTAAATGCACAATTTCACCAGACGGACCAGATCTGCTTACAAAGTGCCAGTCACCTTTTCAGTTGATGTCTCATCTCTGCTGCGAACAGTGGGATATGTAGATAAACAGACCATCACTGCCAAGGGCAAAGACACAAAGTTTCCTTAAAAAGGGCTCTTGATATGCAGGTGCATCTGTCCAGGTAATGGAATACTTAAAAAAATAAGCTCAGATTGATATCTAATTCTGGTCATGAACTATATCCAAAGCTAACATGGAACGATCTCTGAACTGTGGCTAACTTTTGGCAACGTTATGAGCAAACGTTCTTCCTGTAACGTTAATAGAGCGTTCGTTCAACGTTATCTGGCCTTTAGTAATGTTCTCAAAACGTTCTGTCAAGGTTCTCTCAACGTTATGAGCAAACGTTCTTCCTGTAACGTTAATAGAGCGTTCGTTCAACGTTATCTGGTCTTTAATAATGTTCTCAGAACGTTCTGTCAAGGTTCCCTCAACGTTATGAGCAAACGTTCTTCCAGTAACGTTAATAGAGCGTTCGTTCAACGTTATCTGGCCTTTAATAATGTTCTCAAGTCAAGGTTCTCTCAACGTTATGAGCAAACGTTCTTCCAGTAACGTTAATAGAACGTTCGTTCAACGTTATCTGGCCTTTAATAATGTTCTCAGAGCGTTCTGTCAAGGTTCCCTCAACGTTATGAGCAAACGTTCTTCCAGAAACGTTAATAGAGCGTTCGTTCAACGTTATCTGGCCTTTAATAATGTTCTCAGAGCGTTCTGTCAAGGTTCCCTCAACGTTATGAGCAAACGTTCTTCCAGTAACGTTAATAGAGCGTTCGTTCAACGTTATCTGGCCTTTAATAATGTTCTCAAAACGTTCTGTCAAGGTTCTCTCAACGTTATGAGCAAACGTTCTTCCAGTAACGTTAATAGAGCGTTCGTTCAATGTTATCTGGCCTTTAATAATGTTCTCAAAACGTTCTGTCTAGGTTCTCTCAACGTTATGAGCAAACGTTCTTCCAGTAACGTTAATAGAGCGTTCGTTCAACGTTATCTGGCCTTTAATAATGTTCTCAAAACGTTCTGTCAAGGTTCTCTCAACGTTATGAGCAAACGTTCTTCCAGTAACGTTAATAGAGCGTTCGTTCAACGTTATCTGGCCTTTAATAATGTTCTCAAAACGTTCTGTCAAGGTTCTCTCAACGTTATGAGCAAACGTTCTTCCAGTAACGTTAATAGAGCGTTCGTTCAACGTTATCTGGCCTTTAATAATGTTCTCAGAGCGTTCTGTCAAGGTTCCCTCAACGTTATGAGCAAACGTTCTTCCAGTAACGTTAATAGAGCGTTCGTTCAACGTTATCTGGCCTTTAATAATGTTCTCAAAACGTTCTGTCAAGGTTCTCTCAACGTTATGAGCAAACGTTCTTCCAGTAACGTTAATAGAACGTTCGTTCAACGTTATCTGGCCTTTAATAATGTTCTCAGAGCGTTCTGTCAAGGTTCCCTCAACGTTATGAGCAAACGTTCTTCCAGTAACGTTAATAGAGCGTTCGTTCAACGTTATCTGGCCTTTAATAATGTTCTCAGAGCGTTCTGTCAAGGTTCCCTCAACGTTATGAGCAAACGTTCTTCCAGTAACGTTAATAGAGCGTTCGTTCAACGTTATCTGGCCTTTAATAATGTTCTCAAAACGTTCTGTCAAGGTTCTCTCAACGTTATGAGCAAACGTTCTTCCAGTAACGTTAATAGAGCGTTCGTTCAATGTTATCTGGCCTTTAATAATGTTCTCAAAACGTTCTGTCTAGGTTCTCTCAACGTTATGAGCAAACGTTCTTCCAGTAACGTTAATAGAGCGTTCGTTCAACGTTATCTGGCCTTTAATAATGTTCTCAAAACGTTCTGTCAAGGTTCTCTCAACGTTATGAGCAAACGTTCTTCCAGTAACGTTAATAGAGCGTTCGTTCAACGTTATCTGGCCTTTAATAATGTTCTCAAAACGTTCTGTCAAGGTTCTCTCAACGTTATGAGCAAACGTTCTTCCAGTAACGTTAATAGAGCGTTCGTTCAATGTTATCTGGCCTTTAATAATGTTCTCAAAACGTTCTGTCTAGGTTCTCTCAACGTTATGAGCAAACGTTCTTCCAGTAACGTTAATAGAGCGTTCGTTCAACGTTATCTGGCCTTTAATAATGTTCTCAAAACGTTCTGTCAAGGTTCTCTCAACGTTATGAGCAAACGTTCTTCCAGTAACGTTAATAGAGCGTTCGTTCAACGTTATCTGGCCTTTAATAATGTTCTCAAAACGTTCTGTCAAGGTTCCCTCAACGTTATGAGCAAACGTTCTTCCAGTAACGCTAATAGAGCGTTCGTTCAACGTTATCTGGCCTTTAATAATGTTCTCAAAACGTTCTGTCAAGGTTCTCTCAACGTTATGAGCAAACGTTCTTCCATTAACGTTAATAGAGCGTTCGTTCAACGTTATCTGGCCTTTAATAATGTTCTCAAAACGTTCTGACAAGGTTCTCTCAACGTTTTGAGCAAACGTTCTTCCAGTAACGTTAATAGAGCGTTCGTTCAACGTTATCTGGCCTTTAATAATGTTCTCAAAACGTTCTGACAAGGTTCTCTCAACGTTATGAGCAAACGTTCTTCCAGTAACGTTAATAGAGCGTTCGTTCAATGTTATCTGGCCTTTATTAATGTTCTCAAAACGTTCTGTCTAGGTTCTCTCAACGTTATGAGCAAACGTTCTTCCAGTAACGTTAATAGAGTGTTCGTTCAACGTTATCTGGCCTTTAATAATGTTCTCAAAACGTTCTGTCAAGGTTCCCTCAACGTTATGAGCAAACGTTCTTCCAGTAACGTTAATAGAGCGTTCGTTCAACGTTATCTGGCCTTTAATAATGTTCTCAAAACGTTCTGTCAAGGTTCTCTCAACGTTATGAGCAAACGTTCTTCCAGTAACGTTAATAGAGCGTTCGTTCAACGTTATCTGGCCTTTAATAATGTTCTCAAAACGTTCTGACAAGGTTCTCTCAACGTTATGAGCAAACGTTCTTCCAGTAACGTTAATAGAGCGTTCGTTCAACGTTATCTGGCCTTTAATAATGTTCTCAAAACGTTCTGACAAGGTTCTCTCAACGTTTTGAGCAAATGTTCTTCCAGTAACGTTAATAGAGCGTTCGTTCAACGTTATCTGGCCTTTAATAATGTTCTCAAAACGTTCTGGCAAGGTTCTCTCAACGTTTTGAGCAAACGTTCTTCCAGTAACGTTAATAGAGCGTTCGTTCAACGTTATCTGGCCTTTAATAATGTTCTCAAAACGTTCTGTCAAGGTTCTCTCAACGTTTTGAGCAAACGTTCTTCCAGTAACGTTAATAGAGCGTTCGTTCAACGTTATCTGGCCTTTAATAATGTTCTCAAAACGTTCTGACAAGGTTCTCTCAACGTTATGAGCAAACGTTCTTCCTGTAACGTTAATAGAGCGTTCGTTCAGCGTTATCTGGCCTTTAATAATGTTCTCAAAACGTTCTGACAAGGTTCTCTCAACGTTATGAGCAAACATTCTTCCAGTAACGTTAATAGAGCGTTCGTTCAGCGTTATCTGGCCTTTAATAATGTTCTCAAAACGTTCTGTCAAGGTTCTCTCAACGTTTTGAGCAAACGTTCTTCCAGTAACGTTAATAGAGCGTTCGTTCAGCGTTATCTGGCCTTTAATAATGTTCTCAAAACGTTCTGACAAGGTTCTCTCAACGTTATGAGCAAACGTTCTTCCAGTAACGTTAATAGAGCGTTCGTTCAGCGTTATCTGGCCTTTAATAATGTTCTCAAAACGTTCTGACAAGGTTCTCTCAACGTTATGAGCAAACATTCTTCCAGTAACGTTAATAGAGCGTTCGTTCAGCGTTATCTGGCCTTTAATAATGTTCTCAAAACGTTCTGACAAGGTTCTCTCAACGTTTTGAGCAAACGTTCTTCCAGTAACGTTAATAGAACGTTCGTTCAGCGTTACCTGTGTATATAACTGTGTAATAACTTCATAAAAGCGTCCCGCGGGTCGGTGCAGCACTAACAGTTCCCCTGAACACTGCAGGAGGAGTTCACATGCAGGTGTTCTTCTGGCGGCGCGTGGGAAATGTCTTCATCCCAGGTACAGTCAGTGGCAGATGCTTCAGCATGTCATATGAATATCATTTCATGGGTTTTATTTTTTTCAAACGCCAAATAATCGCGATGCTCACGTCTACAAGCCAGCGTCATTATAGTAGTCTATTGGTTAGCGTTTTCCAGAATCTATATGATACTTCAGTTCAGTGTTTGAGTGGTCGGTAATCACCGTAACAAGCAGGACAGCATCGGTCGGCCACGCCTCCTTCAGCTCACGCCGACGAGCAAACGCTGGTCACATGTTGATCCTCGTCCGGCCTTTAATCACATCACTTTTCCGTTTCCTCTTATTGCTTTCCTCCAACAAAACCTTTTCTTTCTTATGTGTCTGTGCTGCTTTGGACATGACTATATTATCAGATGAACAAAGTTGGGCTCGCACGTCCGAATGTAAGGAAGTGTGTGTGTTGGTGGAAGTGACGTATATGCCGTAAAGCAGTCGAGTTTTGTAGTTCTTTTTGTTCTCGGGTTACTACCCGAAACCCGAAGTTTAAAAGTAAGATTAAAAACGATACAGACCCCATCAGGCTATGGCAGACGTGTCATTCAACCTATTGTAAGTCGATTTATCATCACAAGAGTCTTGAGAATATATTATGAAGGTTGAAAAGTTACCTAGTGCTGCTTAAATAAGATAAATAATCTGCCAATGGGGTGAGAAAAATAATCTTGTTTTAATATATTGCTCACCCTATTGGCACAATATTTTGCATATTTTAAGCAAAAACTCTTAATTTTAAGTTATTTTTCCCAAAACAAGACAAATACTTCTTGTTTTAAGATTTTTTCAATGTTTGGACTAGAAACAAGACAAAAATACGAAAGAAGAGAAATAAGAAAAGCATTTCTTGCAGTGTGGTTTAAAAAAACAACCGGATTTGCTGGGTAAAATTAACCCAACAGTTGTTCTGTCCTATATTTACCCAACCCTTGGGTTTAAAACAACCCAAATTGGAAAAATGTAACATGAGCAATACAGTTTTCCTCGGGCGTAGGATATGAATTTGGCTTCAGGGATTGAGGGCCATACTGTGTTCAACAGCATTAAAAAGGTATAGCATCAATTCAGAAAAAGATGACAGCAGTGCAATTGAGCCGAAGCGCTCACCACTTTTGCAGGTTGTGTTCAGGAGATTAATTCCTAGCTAGAAATGTCTCAAATTGTTTTTATTCTTCCCAGGCAATAGAGAGAAAAGCATGTTCTGTGCCGGCAGCGGGGAGAAATGAACAGGATCCCAGGGAGCACATGGAGATTGGGTTCCAGATCTACAATAGTCAGCTGGTACTGTAGAGCTGTCGTTCTGAAGACGGGACACACACACACACAATCAGGTACAGAGTGATGAATTTCAGCATCAGAACGGACACAAAAACACACATGCACAAACACATACATGTGCAATTATACCTAAAGCTGCTCTAAGCGATTTCTGTGCCACTGGCAGCACCAAACAGAACTGAAAAAAACACTTTTTCTGAAGAAAATTGCTTACAGGCTCCAATGAAAAGGGTCCTTACGTGTCTCTAGATGTAACTCGAGAGATTTTTTTGAAAAATCTTTTGACTCACATCTTAGAAAAGTAATAACACAACTCTCTTTAACAAGCCACATAAGGAATAAATGGCACTTTAATACACACTTCCATTCAAAAGTTTGGGCACAGAAATTAATTTAAAATATTTTTTTAATCAGCAAGGATACATTAAAATGTATCAAACGTGACAGTAAAGACATTTATATGCTACAAAAGATTTCTATTTCAAATAAATGCTGTCCTTTTGAACTTTCTAATCATCAAAAAAATCCAATATGAAGCCGTTTTTCAACATTGTTCGTTTTTTAAAGCCGAAAATCCTCATAGAATGATTTCTGAAGGGTCATGTGACTCTGAAGACTGGAGCTGAAAATTCAGCTTTGATCACAGGATATAAATTACATTTGACCATATATTCACATAGAAAACAGCTGATTTACACTGGAATAATATCTCACTATTTTTACTGTATTTTTGATCAAATGAACACAGCCTTGGAGAGCAGAAGAGACTTTCAAAAACATTCAAAAGTTGAATTATTCCAAACTTTTGACCACTAATGCACGACTTTCAGAGTCAAATGGAGCTCGGCGTTAGACTTAAATTGCTTTGCTGGAGTCAAGGTAAGCTCCCAGAATACATTTAAGGGCCGCGTTAACCTTTTCTGTTCATCCAGTGGCAGTCTGCAGACGAGAACAGAGAGCTCTAGAATGTGTGTGTGTGTGTGTGTGTGTGTGTGTGTGTGATGGGTAAGTTTAGAGGTAGAGGCAGCGTGTGTGTGTTTGTGTGTGTGTGTGTGTGTGTGTGTGTGTGTCTGTGTGTCTGTGTGTCTGTGTCTGTGTGTGTGTGATGGGTAAATTTAGGGGTAGAGGCAGCGTGTGTGTGTTCATGTGTGTGTGTGTGTGTGTGTGATGGGTAAGTTTAGGGGTAGAGGCAGCGTGTGTGTGTTCATGTGTGTGTGTGATGGGTAAATTTAGGGGTAGAGGCAGCGTGTGTGTGTTTGTGTGTGTGTGTGTCTGTGTGTCTGTGTGTGTGTGATGGGTAAGTTTAGGGGTAGAGGCAGCGTGTGTGTGTTCATGTGTGTGTGTGATGGGTAGGTTTAGGGGTAGAGGCAGTGTGTGTGTGTGTGTGTGTGTGTGTGTGTGTGATGGGTTAGTTTAGGGGTAGAGGCAGCGTGTGTGTGTTCGTGTGTGTGTCTGTGTGTATGTGTGATGGGTAAATTTAGGGGTAGAGGCCGCATGTGTGTGTTCGTGTGTGTGTGTGATGGGTAGGTTTAGGGGTAGAGGCAGTGCGTGTGTGTGTGTGTGTGTGTGTGTGATGGGTAAGTTTTGGGGTAGAGGCAGTGTGTGTGTGTTCGTGTGTGTGTGTGATGGGTAGGTTTAGGGGTAGAGGCAGTGCGTGTGTGTGTGTGTGTGTGTGTGTGTGTGTGTGTGTGTGTGTGTGATGGGTAAGTGTGTGTGTGTGTGATGGGTAAGTTTTGGGGTAGAGGCAGTGCGTGTGTGTGTGCGTGTGTGTGATGGGTAGGTTTAGGGGTAGAGGCAGTGCATGTGTGTGTGTGTGTGTGTGTGTGTGATGGGTAGGTTTAGGGGTAGAGGCAGTGCGTGTGTGTGTGTGTGTGTGTGTGTGTGTGATGGGTAGGTTTAGGGGTAGAGGCAGTGCGTGTGTGTGTGTGTGATGGGTAGGTTTAGGGGTAGAGGCAGTGCGTGTGTGTGTGTGTGTGTGTGTGTGTGATGGGTAGGTTTAGGGGTAGAGGCAGTGTGTGTGTGTGTGTGTGTGTGTGTGTGTGTGTGTGTGTGTGATTGGTAGGTTTAGGGGTAGAGGCAGTGCGTGTGTGTGATGGGTAGGTTTAGGGGCAGGGGCATTGTAGGGGGATAGAAAATATACGGTTTGTACGGTATAAAAATCTTACAATCATCATGTGTGTGTGGGGGGGGGTGTCTTACGTTTATATTACGTTGTGGGGACCATAAGGATAGTAAAACCTGAGATCACCAGCCAGCGGTCCCCACTTTTCAAAAGGCTTGTAAATCATACAGGATGAGTTTTTTTTTGAGAAAGTAAAAATGCAGAATGTTTCCTGTGAAAGGTAGGTTTAGGTAGTGTGTGTGTGTGTGTGTGTGTGTGTGTGTGTGTGTGTGTGTGTGTGTGTGTGTGTGTGTGTGTGTGTGTGTGTGAAGATCGCTGGGTAAACTGTGTGTGTTTGAGAATCTCACTGCAGTGTATGGTGATGAATGAAGGGACGGCAGGAATTCGTTGCTCAGGTAACCAGACGGCCGCCGTTTCCCCGAGCGTGGGCTGATATAGACACGATCCGCTGGGATGCAAAGCAGGAACGCCTCATCTAGCAATTACAGCGAGCACAGCGGGTCAGGGGAACTTTATTAAAGTTACACAAATGTCTCATATTTCTCTCCGTAGACCAGACTCGTTCTCTCTGTAGATCAGGTTCATCTCTCATCTTATAAAGCGAGTGGTTTAAAAACTCCCCAAACCTATTTACTCCTCTCTGTAAGTCATTTAAGATATTGGTTGCATCTCTTTAGGAAATGCTGGGTCATGTTTCACCCCTAAAAAGAAGAGAAATATAAAGAAAATTTAAAAACTATGATTTGCATAAAGAAAATGAACTCTATTATTCATATTATAAATTAAGCACACACCCCCAAACCCACACACACACACACACACATTCCCGTTATTATTTAGGCCGGTCACAAATTATTATTTTTATTGTTAATTAAATGCATTAAATTCAAAAATATGGCATTTTAAATACTACATTTTTTGTGAATTTTACCCATTATAATTATACACACACACACACACACACACACACACACACACTGATAGGGAGTATATAACATTATGTCCACCTTGTTGGTCCCCCTTTCGCTGACCCGTCGAGGCATGGACTCCACTAGACCACTCCACTTGAAGGTGTGCTGTGGTATCTGGCACCAAGATGTTAGCAGCAGATCCTTTGAGTCCTGTAATTTGCGAGGTGGGGCCTCCATCAATGAGCCTTGGCCGCCCATGACCCTGTGGCCGGTTCTCCACTGTTCCTTCCTTGGAGCACTTTTGATAGACACTGACCACTGCAGACCGGGTGTGTGTGTGAGAATGTAATGCATGATAATTTATAATAATTATAATTAAAATAATAATCACGATTATTGTGAACTATCATGCATTAAATTCTCTCTCACACACACACACACACACACACACACACACACACACACACACACACACACACACACACACACACACACACACACACACACACACACACATATATTGAACAAGAGGCTGATGAGGAAAAGCTGCATATATATTTGATTTTGGTGTGAAATATGACCCATTTTTTTGACAGTTTTGTTGGATTCGCCCTATTACTGGCACTTTCCTCGCATATTAGTTTAATTTTGCAATGTTTGTTGACACTGGGGAGAGAAATATCATATGACACAGATTATTTTTGAGCCAATATGTAGCGGTTTAAGACGCAGTGATTACAGAACGACAAGTGTTTATAATCCACTTCCCACATGATGTAACATGGTTTTATTATTCAGGAGATTAGAAAGCGAGTAAGAAGTGTTAGTTAATATCCTCCTCGGGCCGTCATGAGTAATGTGTCTTTATTCGTCTTAATAGATTTGACAGGAAGAAAATCATCTCTGCGATTCCCTCCATAATATATGAGCGAGGATGGGAGGTGGTTCAATGGGAAAGCTTGTCCAGCAAGCACTCATTGATCGGATCCGGCTCGATACACGGCGTTTGATTGTGATAAGCAATGATGTATGTACGGGTGAATGCTTTGGCTCGTGTTTGTGGCTAGTGAAGGTTGCACTTTATCGAGTTTGTGGTGCAGCTTTTCCTTGAATCCATGATCATATATCTCATGCCGCATGAAGGTGAACTTAATAAAAGAAGGCTAAAAACATCCATCGTCTCTCATAAGAGTAAATGAGAATGCATACACTGCAAAAAAATGCTTTTCTTACTTAGTATTTTTGTCTTGTTTCTAGTCAAAATATCTAAAAATTCTTACATTAAGAAACATTTACTAGACAAGTAAAAATTATTGTCTTAATTTCGGCTCAAAATAAAGAGAGTTTTTGCTTAAAATAAGATAAATAATCTTCCAATGGGGTGAGAAAAATAATCTTAATTCAAACAGAAAACAAGGTTATTTTTCTCACTCCATTGGCAGATTATTTATCTTATTTTAAGCAAAAACTCTCTTCATTTTGAGTTATTTTCCCCCAAAACAAGACAATTACTTTTGCTTGTCTAGTAAATACTTCTTGTTTTAAGATTTTTTTGATGTTTGGACTAGAAACAAGACAAAAATACTAAGTAAGAAAAGCGATACAGCACCACAATGTCAATGCATTCGATAGAAAGGTTTGAAATGAACCTAACATCCCTCACGTGTGCTCTACATGATTCCTCAAATCACGCGTGTGTGATTTAACGCAGTGGTTCTCAACCTTTTTTCAGGGATGTACCCCATGTAAAAATCTTTTTTCAGCCAAGTACCCCCTAACCAGCGCAAAGCATTTTTGGTTGGAGAAAAAAAAAAGACTTCAAACAGAGCAGTGTGCCATCAGTGTCTGATTTATTAAACTTGATAAACACATACAAAATTCAAATATTTGAAGAAGAAAAAAAATATTTTGAACATTTTAAATGATAAAAATCCATAACTAAATTTATTGCAAATATTTCTCGTCACTAAAATGCAGTGATTCAAACCAATGTGGTGAAAACAGTGACCATATTATCATTTAAAACTATAAAAATTAACCATGTAAAACTCCATAAATCTGCAAAACACTGCTCATTTGTAGTGGTCTCTCTTGAACTACTTGGAAATAAAAAGATATAACAAAAAAATAAAAATAAAGAAATAATTAACTTTTGATTGATTGATTGATTGATTGATTGATTGATTTATTGTTTATTTCCAGCAACAACAAAAAACAAAATAATAATAATAATAAAAAAAAAAAAAATATATATATATATATATATTAGGGCCGGGATTTTGACTTTAACGCGTTAATTTTGATTAATTAATTACGGGACTTTAACGCGTTAATTTTGATTAATTAATTTCGGGACTTTAACGCGTTAATTAAGATTAATTAATTACGGGACTTTAACGCGTTAATTAAGATTAATTAATTACGGGACTTTAACGCGGTAATTAAGATTAATTAATTACAGGACTTTAACATGTTAATTAAGATTAATTAATTACGGGACTTTAACGCGGTAATTAAGATTAATTAATTACGGGACTTTAACACGTTAATGACGATTAATTAATTACGGGACTTTAAGGCATTAATTACGATTAATTAATTACGGGACTTTAAGGCATTAATTAGGATTAATTAATTACGGGACTTTAACGGGTTAATTACGATTAATTAATTACGGGACTTTAACGGGTTAATTACGATTAATTAATTACGGGACTTTAACACGTTAATTAAGATTAATTAATTACGGGACTTTAACGCGGTAATTAAGATTAATTAATTACGGGACTTTAACACGTTAATTAAGATTAATTAATTACGGGACTTTAACGCGGTAATTAAGATTAATTAATTACGGGACTTTAAGGCATTAATTACGATTAATTAATTACGGGACTTTAACGCGTTAATGACGATTAATTAATTACGGGACTTTAACACGTTAATTACGATTAATTAATTACGGGACTTTAACGCGTTAATTACGATTAATTAATTACGGGACTTTAACACGTTAATTACGATTAATTAATTACGGGACTTTAACACGTTAATTACGATTAATTAATTACGGGACTTTAACACGTTAATTACGATTCATTCATTACGGGACTTTAACACGTTAATTACGATTCATTCATTACGGGACTTTAACACGTAAATGACGATTAATTAATTACGGGACTTTAACACGTTAATTACGATTAATTAATTACGGGACTTTAACACGTTAATTACGATTAATTCATTACGGGACTTTAACACGTTAATTACGATTAATTCATTACGGGACTTTAACACGTAAATGATGATTAATTAATTACGAGACTTTAACACGTTAATTACGATTAATTAATTACGGGACTTTAACACGTTAATTACGATTAATTAATTACGGGACTTTAACACGTTAATTACGATTAATTCATTACGGGACTTTAACACGTAAATGACGATTAATTAATTACGGGACTTTAACACGTAAATGACGATTAATTAATTACGGGACTTTAACGCGTTAATTACGATTAGTGAATTACGGGACTTTAACGTGTTAATGACGATTAATTAATTACGGGACTTTAACACGTTAATTACGATTAATTAATTACGGGACTTTAACACGTTAATTACGATTAATTAATTACGGAACTTTAACGCATTAATTTTGATTAATTAATTACGGGACTTTAACACGTTAATTACGATTAATTAATTACGGGACTTTAACACGTTAATTACGATTAATTAATTACGGGACTTTAACACGTTAATTACGATTAATTAATTACGGGACTTTAACGCGTTAATTACGATTAATTAATTACGGGACTTTAACGCGTTAATGACGATTAATTAATTACGGGACTTTAACACGTTAATTACGATTAATTAATTACGGGACTTTAACACGTTAATTACGATTAATTAATTACGGGACTTTAACACGTTAATTACGATTAATTAATTACGGGACTTTAACGCGTTAATTACGATTAATTAATTACGGGACTTTAACGCGTTAATTAAAATTAATTACGCAAAACTATTTTTTTTTACCACACTTATTTTTGCACTGCGGAACGTTTTTCAATGAATGAGTTTCGACTGACCGATTATACTGGAACACCAACTAGCGCTCGCAAGTCACGACAACAACAAACCATAGTGAACATGAAGCTGATGAGACCGCTCTGCTCGGCCCTGTGGATGGGAAATTTTGTTTTAAAAAACGAAAGGATGGAAGCGTCGACAAGAGCATGGTTGTGTGTAAGCGATACAACAAGGAGTTAGCGTATCACCGCAGCACATCGAGCCTCAAATATCACAAATATGCTTTTGCTATACTTAACGGCAAACATTGCACTGCTGGACTGAAATAAATAAACTATATTTTGTTGATTAAGCTTATATATTCAGTCATTATTCAATGGGATACTAAAAATACATGTGAAAAATTACTTCTCACTGTTCTCAGCTCAAATATTTATATGCAGTTAAAATGCGATTAATTTTGATTAATTAATTACAAAGCCTCTAATTAATTAGATTAATTTTTTAATCGAGTCCCGTCCCTAATATATATATAGACATAGACATTCAATGCATTATACATAGAAAAATATAATAGCTTATATCCCATATATAAATCGATATGCATATACAAACATTACACATAATAATTATACACAACACACACACACACACACACACACACACACACACACACACACACACACATATACTTTATGTAAAAGTATAACTGAATTATAAATAAAGATTTGTGCACATAAAATAATCAACATAAAGGGTCCTCTTTTGGGATCATAGTAACGTAGTAATCTGCTCTCAAAAAGAAATCATTGACTTAATTTTAAATAAATCAGAAATTGCTCAAAATAAATAAAATATCTATCTTAAAATATATTTGTAAGAATCAAATATAAAATAAAATGTATGAGCTTATACTTATATTTTCCTGAAATATTTATTAAATAGTTATTTTAAAAGATTTTTGCATGGATGCTACTTTTTCAGTACCCCATTTGAGAACCACTGCGTCATCTGCTTTGCAACAAGTTTAGTGTTTCACATAATTGAGAGACTACAACATTCTCCTGCAATAATATTCCTGCGGCTTTAATGAAATAAAAGAGCAACTTTATGTTGACTTTGCTAATATATAACGGGATTAAATGAAATCCTCCTCCTCCTCATTAAGGAACTCATTTGGGAGGAAAGATCATGTTATTGAGTTCGAATGTCAGGCTGTGGGTCGCCATGGAAATTAATGCACAATCCGTGTGCATCTAAGTATTTAAATTTATAAGAGCTAATATATTCTGATTAATAATGCATGCGATTCATAACGAGCTCTGAGAAGTGTGCTCAAAGTTTAAAGCAGTGTTTAAAGAGATTTCAGTTTTTATTGTCTGTAATCCCGGGCAGATTAAGCAGGATTATGTGGGCCGAGCTGAGGTTAGATTAGAGATTAAACTCGTCTGCTGTGTAATCCGGCTCTGTTTAATAACATTTCATACTGAGATCAGGAGAAAAACGCTGCTCCGCTCAGTAATGGGATATTAGGACCGCTCTCCTCCTCATGGCACTGCAAAAAATGCTTTTCTTACTTAGTATTTTTGTCTTGTTTCTAGTCCAAACATCTAAAAATTCTTAAAACAAGAAGTATTTACTAGACAAGTACAAACTATTGTCTTGTTTTGGGGGAAAATAACTCAAAATGAAGAGAGTTTTTACCTAAAATAAGATAAATAATCTGCCAATGGGGTAAGAAAAATAATCTTAATTCAAACAGAAAAAAACATTATTTTCTCACCCCACTGGCAGATTATTTATCTTATTTTAGGTAAAAACTCTCTTCATTTTGAGTTATTTTCCCCTAAAACAAGACAATAGTTTGTACTTGTCTAGTAAATGTTTCTTAATGTAAGAATTTTTAGATGTTTGGACTAGAAACAAGACAAAAATACTGAGTAAGAAAAGCATTTTTTGCAGCGCACAGAGAGTGAAGCTACATAAAAATGTGTTAAAATAACACACGTGATCATAGCTCGCTGTTAAAGGGGCGGTGAAATGCTGTTTCCTGCATACTGAGCTTTCCACTGTTAAAGACTTGGATTCCCATCCTAAACATAGACAAAGTTTCAGAAACTAATGTTGGACGTCTGATGGAGTATTTCTGTGTCAAAAATACTCCTTCCGGTTTCTCACAAGTTTTGGAGAGTGTTTTTCGAGTATGGGTCGGCTTGACGTTAATAGAGCGGAAGGTCCTTGTATGGGCCGTACGGGCTCTTCTCCCGGTAGGGTGTGTGTGCGTGACTAGAGCGAGAGAGGAAATGCACGCCCATACACACTCTCTCAGCTGCAGATCCAGTCGTCCGTGAACACTTCTGCCGCGCCGCGCTCCACTTTATTCCTATGGGTGACGTCGAGCGACTTCAACGCTTCAGCACAGCATTCTGGGAAGGCAGCGCTGCATTTGAACCGATTTGAACGCAGAAATGACGGGAAGCTTCACAACATCGCTTCAGTCGCGTCGCAAAGTGGATCTCCACGGTCACTGCTGTCAGGACTTCACCAAATCATACCAAAGAAGTGTGTTTTTGACGGAGCGGTCCCAGCGATAAAGGTTCGGTCCTGCTTTGGAAGCAGCCGGTGAGTTAAACTGCTTCAGATGTCTGTGCTGTCGGCTATCGTCGCGTGAGTAAACATCAGTAAACGACACGATCGCGTGCTTCGTCAGTCAAATGCGCTAACGGACTCCATTGCTGTTCTCTGTATAACGTTACACTAGTCTGACGTGCAAAACCGTTCTGCTTGCTACTGCTAAGGTTTAGTCGCATACAATAGTCCATAAACCGAATCATGTCCTCATAAACTGCGAGTAAACACACACAAATGTTGACAGGCCACTAAATACAGTCCATACCACAGAGACGGACGTCCTGCTGCTGCTGTTTCTCCTGTTCAGTTTATTTCAGCCTCAGATTTGATTGTGGATCATTATCTGTATTAGCTGAGATAGCGATGGGTTTCTCCACGCTTGAGGACGTCACCGCTTTGTTCGCGATCGTCATTCTTTAGCTCCGCCCACACGATACACCTCCAGGCGCTCAGTTTTTTTCCGGAAAGACTCGGTACAGCCCATATTTCTTTTATAAATATAATAAAACTAAAGACTTTACGGAGATATGAAGGATGCAATGCTACTCTATATGTACTCAAGATTGACATGAGATTGACTGAAACTGAGTGCCCCCCCCCCCTCCCCCTTTAACACTGTTTACATGAAACTCTACACACAGGACTTACATCATCCTCCTAGAACAGAAGTCCCACCTCAAGAAGGATGATTTAGACAAGTTTGTATTTATTAAATCATGGCAGTGCTTCAACCAAAATATGAGCGTCACATTTCTGGTTTTGAACCCTCTGGCAACTTTCCCCTTTGACTTCTATTATAAGTGAACTACTGTTTGTGCTCGTTTGTACAGTCGAAATTATTGTCTGTGAAGATCGACAGCATGTCACTGATGCTGTTTAAGGGATGGTCCTTTAAGAGAGTCGTGTGTGTGTGTGTGTCTGTCTGTCTGTGTGTGTGTGTGTGTGTGTGTGTGTGTTTCAACAGAGCGTTTAAACTCAGTTTGACTTGGTTTTTCTGGATCAGTGGAAAACAGCAGATTTTTGAGCACATGCAGTGAAATATGCAAAGCAACAGCCGCCTTGTGGTTTTAATATTTGAACCGCTTGGAGGGGTTTTCAATCACACACACACACACACACACACACACACACACACACACACACACACACACACACACACACACACACACACACACTTCTTTCCAATGTTCCAATTATTCCAAATCTGGCATCGTTCATGCTTGACGGTCTACAGATTGTTTTTGGCTGAATGAAGATTCAAAGTTTGGAGAATGATTTTTGGATGAAATGTCATTGTGAAAGGTTTTGCCCTTCCTTTCATTATCTAAGTTACTTTTAACAACAAGAGAAGTCAAGCTGTGTGTGTGCGTGTGTGTGTGTGTGTGCACGCACATCCGACCTGGAGCTTAATTTGATTGTTGAGTTGTTTCCTTAGTCGCTCTTTGTAAGAACGACACAGCGGATGATCGCACCTCGGTGTGATGGAACAGGTAGCAGATACATGTTTACAACCAAAAGCAAATTACCTTAGACGGGGAGAAAATGAGGCAATTTATCGTTACAACCATTGTTCTGAATAATGCAAAACTATTAGCTCATGTTTTCTGAGCTCTGGAACGTAAATGTAAGACATTAATAATATGTTGAACTCAAAAAGACAAACACTCGTGAATACATGCCAGAAAGAAAGAGCAGATTTGGTCAGTCACATTAAAAGTTCTGGAATTACAATAAGATTTCAAACTCATTCTGGATTAATACATAATCTACAGCTAGACTAATTAGATAGACAGACAGACAGACAGACAGACAGACAGACAGACAGATAGATAGACAGATAGATAGATAGATAGATAGATAGATAGATAGATAGATAGATAGATAGATAGATAGATAGATAGATAGATAGACGATGATTGACAGACAGACAGACAGACAGATAGATAGAGAGACAGACGATGATAGATAGACAGATAGATAGATAGATAGATAGATAGATAGATAGATAGATAGATAGATAGATAGATAGATAGATAGATAGATAGATAGACGATGATTGACAGACAGACAGACAGACAGATAGATAGAGAGACAGACGATGATAGATAGACAGATAGATAGATAGATAGATAGATAGATAGATAGATAGATAGATAGATAGATAGATAGATAGATAGATAGATAGATAGATAGATAGATAGATAGATAGACGATGATTGACAGACAGATAGATAGACAGACAGACGATGATAGACAGACAGACAGATAGATAGATAGACAGATAGATAGATAGATAGATAGATAGATAGATAGATAGATAGATAGATAGACAGACAGACAGACAGTCAGACAGACAGACAGACAGATAGATAGATAGATAGATAGATAGATAGATAGATAGATAGATAGATAGATAGATAGATAGATAGATAGATAGACGATGATTGACAGACAGACAGACAGACAGATAGATAGAGAGACAGACGATGATAGATAGACAGATAGATAGATAGATAGATAGATAGATAGATAGATAGATAGATAGATAGATAGATAGATAGATAGATAGATAGATAGATAGATAGACGATGATAGACAGACAGACAGACAGATAGATAGACAGACAGACAGACGATGATAGACAGACAGATAGATAGATAGATAGATAGACAGACAGACAGACAGACAGACAGACAGACGATGATAGACAGACAGACAGACAGATAGACAGACGATAGATAGATAGATAGATAGACAGACAGACAGACAGACAGACAGACGATAGATAGATAGATAGATAGATAGATAGATAGATAGATAGATAGATAGATAGACAGATAGATAGATAGATAGATAGATAGATAGATAGATAGATAGATAGATAGATAGATAGATAGATAGATAGATAGACAGACGATGATAGACAGACAGACAGACGATGATAGATAGATAGATAGATAGACAGACAGACAGACAGATAGATAGATAGATAGATAGATAGATAGACAGACAGACAGACAGACAGACAGACAGACAGACAGACAGACAGACAGACGATGATAGACAGACAGACAGACAGATAGACAGACGATAGATAGATAGATAGATAGATAGATAGACAGACAGACGATAGATAGATAGATAGATAGATAGATAGATAGATAGATAGACAGACAGACAGACAGACAGACAGACAGACAGACAGACAGACAGACAGACAGAGAGACAGATAGATAGATAGATAGATAGATAGATAGATAGATAGATAGATAGATAGATAGATAGATAGATAGATAGACGATGATAGACAGATAGATATACAGACAGACAGACAGATAGATAGATAGATAGATAGATAGATAGATAGATAGATAGATAGATAGACAGACGATGATAGACAGACAGACAGACGATGATAGATAGATAGATAGATAGAAAGACAGACAGACAGACAGACAGACAGACAGATAGATAGATAGATAGATAGATAGATAGATAGATAGATAGATAGATAGATAGATAGATAGATAGATAGATAGATAGATAGATAGATAGATAGATAGATAGATAGATAGATAGAACGATTATTGGTTTATGATGGATAGAACAATGGATGGGTGGATGATAGAATTATGGATGGATGGATGATGGGTCAATGATGTACAGAATGATGGAAGAAATGGATGATAGATAGAATGATGATGGATAGAACGATGGATGGATGATAGATAGAACGGTGGATGGATGATAGATAGAATGATAGATGGATGATAGACAGAACGATGGATGGATGGATGGATGGATGAAAGATAGAATGATGGGTGGATAGATAGATAGAACGATAGGTGGGTAGATAGATATCACCAGACAGACAATGTTTGTGTAGTGAGTTAGTGTTGGTTAATGTGAATGTGTGCCGAGATAGAAAGTGTTGCTGTTGTGTGTGTGTGTGTGTGTGTGTGTGTGTGTGTGTGTGTGTGTGTGTGTGTGTGTGTGTGTGTGTGTGTGTGTGTGTGTGTGTGTGTGTGTGTGTGTGTGTGTGTGTGTGGGACGTGGCGTCATGAATTCGAGATTTCCTTTCGTTTCATCAGACACTCAAAGGGCTGCCGGCGGTCGTCTTCCTGGTAAATAACAGAGGCCGCATTCAGATCAGAGGTGTGTGTGACGCGACCTCGTGCACTCTGGGGTTTCCTCGGGAAGAGAAGAAGCACACAGAGAGAGAAAGAGAGAAAGAAAGAAGAGGGAGACGAAGGGATGCAGACAGATGTGTAATATTCATGAACTGGAAATGAGAGAAGGAAGAAGAAGCGTTTTACTGCAGGTGTCGAGAGCATCCCTGTCTCTGACTGGCTGTATTAATATTTCATAATGAAGAGATTGTCTTCTTACGCTGTGTATGTGTGTGTGTGTATGTGTGTGTGTGTGTGTGTGTGTGTGTGTGTGTGTGTGTGTGTTTCTCTTGGTGGGATCACAGATGGATTTTTCAGCTGTTCTGATGACTTTATTACAGATGTTTTGTTTTGCGATCCTTTCATTGAGGTTTGGGAATTTCTCGTCTGATAGCGATACTTTTTATGTTTTAATCTTTACAGCTGGAGTCTAATTAGCGAACTAATCCAATGGCAAACAACACACTCTCTGTTCACATGATGTTGGCTAAACATTAACATCTGTGTGTGTGCATGTGTGTGTGTGTACATTATGTCTCCGGCCTATGGGTTTTGTTTGTACTTTGTAGTAAACGTTTTTTTGCATCTGGGAACACACGTTTGAATGATTTAAAGCTGCTGTATCTTTTTTGATGTGTAACTGAAAGCCTCTGAATGGATCAAAACTGCTGATGGAACCTGTCGCACACAAACGACTACAGCCCTTCTGACGTCCGATTGATAGTTAAGATGGTTTAGCTGGTAAAAGTCTTTCAGTATGTTACAAACGTCCACCTTCAGCTCGCGTCTTTTTGATAGAACGATGGATGGATGGATGGATGGATGGATGGATGATAGATAGAATCGCCCCGCTACTTGCCACAATTTTATATTTAGTGCGAGAGCATATGCAAGTGTATGCACACTATACTGTCCATGTCCAGAAAGGGAATAAAAACATCATCACAGTAGTCCATATGAGACATCAGTGGGTTAATTAGAGTCTCTTGAAGCATCGAAAATACATTTGGGTCCAAAAATAACAAAAACTACGACTTTATTCAGCATTGGCTTCTCTTCCGGGTTTGTGTTCAATCCTCAAATAAAGATTCAAACGGTTATGAATCAGCGAATCAATGTCACGTGATTTCAGCAGTTTGACTCGCGATCCGAATCATGAATCAATTCGCTGATTCATAACCGTTCGAATCTTTGAGGATTGAAAACAAACCCAGAAGAGAAGCCAATGCTGAATAAAGTCGTAGTTTTTGTTATTTTTGGACCCAAATGTATTTTGGATGCTTCAAGTAAGGGATAATGTCCACCCAGCCGGTTGTTATCGCAGAATAAACCCCGACAGAGTGATCAGGATCAGGTCTTGCATCACTCTGAAGGGGTTTGTTCTGCGATAACAACCGGCTGGGTGGACATTATCCCGCTTATTACACGGCTACTAGTCTCAGATAAATTAGACACTAAATATTGTCTTGAGATTAAATATTTTATTAGCTCTTACGCAAAGCTTCCGCGAAGAAAAACAGTTCCAAACTGCTTTAAGCCTTTATCTATTGCTGCTAAATGTTGTAAATGAATGCTGAAAGGGTTAGTTCAGCCAAAAATGAAACCAAGCCTCTGATTTACTCACCCTCAGGTCATTATAGGTGTTTATGACATTCTTCTGTCAGACAAATACAATCAGAGTTATATTTAAAAAGTCCAGGCTAACGTTAATCCCAGCAGTAGTTGGAGCTGTTTTTGAAGTCCATAAAAAATGCAGCTGTCCGTCAAATAACGTGCTCCACACGGCTCTGATGGGGTTAATAGAGCCTTCTGATTCGAATCGATGCGTTTGTGTCAGAAAAATATCCATATTAAAAACTTTATAAAGGAAACCCGCCGTGAAGTCTTCCATTGTAACTCACGGCGGTTTAAGCCACAAGATGGCGCCAGCGTTAAGCACAGAAGTAGAACCGGTCAAGATAACTCGCAGTACCCGGATGAGCGGGTGTTATCTGGGAATAACATACCGCTGGAATGAGCGATTGACCAATCAGAATCAAGTATTTCACAGAGCCGTGTAATAAGAGACTCTAATTAACCCACTGATGTCTCATATGGACTACTGTGATGATGTTTTTATTCCCTTTCTGGACATGGACAGTATAGTGTGCATACACTTGCATACGCTCTCGCACTAAATATAAAATATCTTAAACTGTGTGTGAAGATGAACGGAGGTCTTACGGGTGTGGAGCGACATTAGGGAGAGGAGTTAATGACAGACATTTCAATTTTGGCTGAACTAACCCTTTAAAGTGCATTAATAGAAGGGAGACATTGTGCGAGTGTCTCAACTTGGGAAGCCACTTCTCGCCTGTTTTGCCTGCCTGAGTGTTTATAACCTTTTTTTCTAAGAGTGTACATCTCTCGCTGTTTTACGGACGGTCTCGCGCATTAACGCATTATTACCTCGGTGTTGCTTTAGTGTGTCGAGGGAAACTTTATCGAGTGAAAGACGGTGGAGTTTAATTTCACGCACCAGACAGAATATAGTCTCCTTTTCATCCTTTCTTTCTTTCTCTCTGACTGACTGACAGACTCTTTCTCTCGCTTTTTCTCGTCCCTGGAATGACCTTGTGTTTATGAGTGCTCTGCAGAAAATGCTTCTTACTTAGTATTTTTGTCTTGTTTCTAGTCAAAATATCTAAAAATTCTTACATTAAGAAACATTTACTAAACAAGCTAAAGTAATTGTCTTGTTTTGGGGGAAAATAACTCAACATGAAGAGAGTTTTTACTTAAAATAAGTGAAATAATCTGCCAATGTTGGTTTAAGATTATTTTTCTCACCCCACTGGCAGATTATTTATCTTATTTTATCCAAAAACTCTCTTCATTTTGAGTTATTTTTTCCTAAAACAAGACAATAATTTTGCTTGTCTAGTAAATACTTCTTGTTTTAAGAATTTGTAGATGTTTGGACTAGAAACAAGACAAAAATACTAAGTAAGAAAAGCATTTTTTGCAGTGTGTGTGATCACGAGTCAGTTGGGCTTTCAGCTCACAGGAAAAACACAAACAATCCCTCCCTCCAAACACACACACACACACACACACACACACACACACACACACACACACACATATGCAGTCAGTCTGTCGCTCTCACAGATACCATTAGCACAGCTCTGGTGGAAATAGAGTGATAAAGAGAGAGAGAGAGAGAGAGTGAGAGGAGGCTAAAAAGAAAAACAAAGAGGGAAGAAACAGGTGGAATTAGGAAGAGAAACACCAAACTATTCCTCAGACTTCAGGTACGTAACTTTAAACCCTTGATGCTCGGAGCGGCTGCATTCATGACTCGCGTCTGAAGCAAAACAAGTTCTCAAGAAGAGATTGTTCTGTTTAAAAAAGCTTCACGCCACCTCAGATCCCGCGTCTCTCTCCCCCTCTCGCTCTCTTGTTATTTCTGAAGTACGCCGGCGGATGAAAGCCGGAGATAAACGGCTGTTTTTCTGCCATTTGAGGCCTTTTCGTGCGCTCGGGCGACTTAAAGGTGTCAGTCGGCTGTCAGGGTTTAAACCGGCGAGAAATCTCTTTCTAAAGTCAACGCGTGTTTGAAAAAATGCTTAGTATTTTTGTCTTGTTTCTAGTCAAAATATCTAAAAAGTCTTACATTAAGAAACATTTACTAGACAAGTAAAAATTATTGTATTGTTTTGGGGAAAAATAACTCAAAATGAAGAGAGTTTTTGATTTAAAATAAGATTAATTGCCAATGGGGTGAGAAAAATAATCTTGTTTTCTGTTTGAATTAAGATTATTTTTCTCACCCCATTGGCAGATTATTTATCTTATTTTAAGCAAAAACTCTCTTCATTTTGAGTTATTTTTCCCCAAAACAAGACAATAACTTTAGCTTGTCTAGTAAATACTTCTTGCTTTAAGAATTTTTAGATGTTTGGACGAGAAACAAGACAAAAATACTGAGGAAGAAAAGCATTTTTTGCAGTGTGGTTGGCAGAATAAAAAATAATGCAAGTTTTTGAGGAGAGAATGACTAAAAGTTATAGGCTAAATCTGGATTAAAACTATCCTTGTTTTAATCGGTTTAGCTGAATACATGACGTGAACAAAGCACATACTGTAAAATATTATATTATACTGTATATCATTGCCATTAATTCATCTGATAACAATACTTCCTAAATTGTATTAGGATGCAGTGTCCATAAAGCTGATTTGAAACTATATATCTATATGTCTATATATATATTGTGAAAGCGCTATACAAAAAAACTGGAATTTAATTGAATCAGATGAAATTTTGCCTCAAAACCAAAATAAAATTATATTTTGCATTAAGAAAATAAGTGTTTTATAGTATTAAACGAAGCTTATCCTTATTCTGAATGTTAATTCTCATTAGATTCTGTAATATTGTATATTTTGTATTACAGTAAATATATATATATATATATATATATATATATATATATTTTTTTTTTTAAATATATTGTTTATATTATATATAATATAATTGTTGCATTACAATAACAACAAATTATTTGGAAATAATAATGTCATAATTCAAAAGGCTTTTTCTTTATCTACTGCAGTAATGTATTTTTGTATTACAGTAAAAAAAATATTTTCAATTTGAAATATGAAATATTATATATTGTGATATACTTTTTGAATTACAGTAATAACAGATTATTTGGAAATATGATTAATTGCCATGAAAATGTTATAATTCGAAAAAATCAGTGATGCTAAAAAGGCATTTTCTTTATCTAATTACTGTATTTTTTTTGTATTACAGTAAAAATAGATTTATAGTCAAATATACTTCATTTTTTTCAATTTGAAATATTAAATATTGTTATATAAATATATAAAATATCCATAATTATATAAAATATAAATATATACAATATACTTTTTTGCATTACAGTAACTGTAAATAAATGTTGCCTTTAATATAAAATATAAAAAATATGTTAATTAGGAATATCTGAAAATAATATCAATGCAATAATACATTTTTAATTTCTCTTATTACGAAATATATTAATACAGTAAAAAACTGTGTTAATGTTTTGTATTTTAATAACATTTTTAATTTGAAACATTGTTTATAAATATATATATATATAAAATACAACATACTTTTTGAATTAAAATAATGACAGATTATTTGGAAATATTAATATCATAATTAAAAAACTGATAATATTGTATTTTTTGTATTACAGTAAAAAACTGTAAAAACAATTTAAATTAGAAAATATTAAATATTATATATATATATTTTAAATATATGTGATATATGCTTTTAAATATATGCTTTTTTGGGAAATATAATTAATTGCCATTAAAATTCTTTAACTTTGTTTATCGTTATTCTGAATGTTGATTACCGTATTATTGGATTTTTAGTTCAGTTTTTAACTTTAAATATTAAATACTAAATGCTGTCTTTAATATATAATATAAAAAATGCACTTAGTGTTAATTTGGGGTTATCCAAATAAAACATAAATGCAAAAAATCTCAACGATAACATGTTTATTTTCTTTTGTTGCAAAATCTTATTTTAATAACTTTGTCTCTTGATTTTTGGTGTGAAATAGTACATGTTCCACGAGATCCACCTTTCTAAGTTCTTCTTGTTTTTTTCTCTCTTCCTCGGATGGGATGAAGCAAATGACATTGTTATTCAGGAAAGCGTGCATTTCCTGTTTAAACTTCAAAGCGTTTCCGCAGAAAGGCATTTTAACGGGTTTGCTGTGGTCCACCTTTATCTGTCCGGCCCACATCTGTGTCTGTACATCGCCTCTGGGACGACAGGAGAGGGGGAGAGAGAGGGGGGGGGTGAGCGGGAGAGGGATAGATAGATAGATAGATAGATAGATAGATAGATAGATAGATAGATAGATAGATAGATAGATTGATAGATAGATAGATAGATAGATAGATAGATAGATAGATAGATAGATAGATAGATAGATAGATAGATAGATAGATAGATAGATAGATAGATAGATAGATTGATTGATAGATTGTGTTGTAATATTTTCTTCTATTTTCTTTATTATTACCATTATTATTATTATTTATGTTCATATGTAGATAATGTAGAGAGATTTTGTTTATTATTTGTCAATATCATTTTATTAATATCAAATATTTTGTTTATTATCTCTGAATACGATCACTTTATGTTGTCTTAATGCTTTGGCAATACAAAATGTATGTTTTTGTCATGCCAATAAAGCTTCTTGAATTGAATTGAAGAGAGAGAGAGAGAGAGAGAGAGAGAGAGAGAGAGAGAGAGAGAGAGAGAGAGAGGAGGAGTATTTTACCTTCCTCCTTATCAACATACACCTCATGCTCCTCCCTTCTCTCGCTATGACAGGTGAAAACCTCTGGAAATCTCAGCGGCTTACATGTTGCTGTTTTCTTTTGCCTTCTTTTGAAAGCACCGCGTGCGTGTCAGTGTACATTCAGACTTACACGTATAGGCCGTGTGTGTGTGTGTGTGTGTGTGTGTGTTTGAGAGGCCGTTTTTTTCCCAGGGTGGTGTGTGAAGTGGGTCGTTCCTGACTGGAATGAGAATAAGCGATGCCGTGCGACCCTGTGAGCATCGGGCCTCAACGCCGCTGCTGTTGCCATAGTTATCAGTTAACCTATCAGAACAAGTCCTGCTCAACTGAACAGCCACCAGCTGTGTGTGTGTCTCAGGCCAGGTTTAAAGAGTTAGCTCACCCAAAAATGAAATATCTGTCATTAACTCCCCCTAATGTCGCTCCACACCCGTAAGACCTCCGTTCATCTTCACACACAGTTTAAGATATTTTATATTTAGTGCGAGAGCGTATGCAAGTGTATGCACACTATACTGTCCATGTCCAGAAAGGGAATAAAAACATCATCACAGTAGTCCATATGAGACATCAGTGGGTTAATTAGAGTCTCTTGAAGCATCAGAAATACATTTGGGTCCAAAAATAACAAAAACTACGACTTTATTCAGCATTGTCTTCTCTTCCGGGTTTGTGTTCAATCCTCAAATAAAGATTCAAACGGTTATGAATCAGCGAATTGATTCATGATTCTGATCGCCAATGTCTCGTGATTTCAGCAGTATGACACGCGAACCGAATCATGAATCAATTCGCTGATTCACAACCGTTTGAATCTTTATTTGAGGATTGAACACAGACGCGGAAGAGAAGCCAATGCTGAATAAAGTCGTAGTTTTTGTTATTTTTGGACCCAAATGTATTTTGGATGCTTCAAGAGACTCTAATTAACCCACTGATGTCTCATATGGACTACTGTGATGATGTTTTTATTCCCTTTCTGGACATGGACAGTATAGTGTGCATACACTTGCATACGCTCTCGCACTAAATATAAAATATCTTAAACTGTGTGTGAAGATGAACGGAGGACTTACGGGTGTGGAGCGACATTAGGGGGAGGAGTTAATGACATAAATTTCATTTTTGGGTGAACTAACCCTTTAATGCAAGTTGTGACGTCTGCACAGGACATGTTGCTCCATCTCACTGCGCTGCTTTTCCATAGTTTTTCTTATGTAAACGTGCTAGGCGGTAGGGCTGTGAATCTTTGGGTAGACTTCGATTCAATGATTCACATTAAAATTCAAAGCGATTCGATTACTTCGATTTTTTTACTATGCATTCTTAGGATTATTTAAATGCTTCCCCCAATGTGTCTTACGGCCCTTGTTTACCGATCAGAGCTCATGGCACAGGTGCACTTTGGCCGTGTCCGAATACACTTTTGCTAGTTTAACGTAGGAAAAAATGGTTGACGTATGGTCTAAAAGGGTTGTCCCTCATCTCTTAATGAGTCGTGTGTGTGTTTTGAGCGTTACGTACAAAAAAACAATCAGAGTCTCATCTCCCTTTCCCTTTAAAAGCCAGTTGCGCTCGTGTCATGGCGGATTCGCTATTTACATGCGAGCGGAAAGACTGAACGCTTCTCCACAGAGGAATCCTTTTATTTTTAATATTTGGCATGTGTGTGTAATAATCAGAGTGTGTGTGTGTTATATATAGGCTCATATTACTAACACACCCTTTAAATAACACACCAATACTGCACTATTGTCTTTAGAGCAGGTGTGTGTTGGTCAATGGTCAGTCGTTTTCAGTTCCTCACAGTAGCAACACACACCAACAATGCTCCTGAACACACCTGGTTTAGACCATACGCCCATGGGGGAACACACACACACACACACACTCTGATGGGTGAACAGATGCGCCAGTGCATTTGATATTTAAATAACGTGGAGCTGTGTGTGTGATAAGACCCAACTAACTTGATTGCCCATCTCTGGTATACGGTCCATTTTACCATTGCGCTCGCATCGTTTGCAACACCTTGCACATGAAAACTTTGCACAAGTTAAAAGAAGTTAGTACCAGTTCACACAAAACATGTTTTTGCTGTTAAAAACGACATCAGTGGAACAGAAAAAGTGTTTCGAATGCAATGACATGCAATGGTTAAAGGTGTCCAACTAGCATGTATTTACATTAAAAAACAATGGAAAAGTAGCGCAGAGGAATAAAAAAGTGCATTCTGTGCGAAGAGCCCCTAATCAGTGCATTACTGTGACCATTAAAAGTGCAGTGTGGAGTATTTATGAGGAGCTAATGACAGATAATATACACAAGTATGTTATTAGTTATAACGTAATGTTTTTATTACCTTAGAAAGAGCCGTTTCTGTCTACACACACCTCGGGTCTCTTTACAGTGAAGCCGCCATTTTGTGCCATCGTGTTTCTACGGTAGCCCTAAAGGGACAAACTTCTCTATAGAGCGCTAGTCACTCTCTGCTGTCTCAGACGACGACATATTTGTCCTGTGTCAGCCACCATAGCTTTTCTGTGCTCAGAAAGAGAGGGGTGAGCGTGAGTGCAATTCACAACCTCACCACTAGATGCCGCTAAAACTTACACACTGCACCTTTAAGGCAGGGCAAGACCATGGTTATTCATACAGCACACAATAATAAAAAATAACAATGAAAGCAAAGAATAAAAGATCATTAAAAATGTATAATAAAAGCAAAAAAGAACAATAAAAGCAAAGAATTTGATTTAAAATGTAGGAGGATGCATTAATATGGCCCGTTCACTCCAAGGAGATTGCTATAATAATTAGTTTTAGAATTCATTTTAAGTATAAAAGAATAGCCAAGTCCACACTACAACCACAAAAATAATGACACAGGGGAACAATATAATTGAAATCACTTTCAGAACCAATAAAAACTCTGACAGCCAATCAGAATCAGGGCATTTAAAGCGACAGACGACATTTCTTCATTATTCTGTGTTTGCGCCTAATTATCTTTATGGTTCTTGGTGTGAACGTGCCCGAAGTCGATATAATTCTGGATTGTAATGGCAATATGCCGTTTATGGCGCTTAACCCGTAACATCTTTATGTTCAGCACATAGCGAGGCACTAATGAAAAAGATGGGGAGCAACTGCTCTGGGATCAGCCGACGTTGTCAGTGGAGATTAATCTCCTGTGAGTTTGGTTGGCTGTGTGGGAACTGGTGGTTATATACACATCCGCACACAAAGGCATGTTAGTTAGAGGTGTGTGTGTGTGTACGATGTCTCTCTCTTCTTTTCGATTCCCCCTTTTCATTCGAGCAGCTTGAGGCCGCTTTCTCATACATTGGGTCGCTAAGGTGCAGGAGGAGGCCTACGGAGAATAACAGCCCTGCTTGTGTGAGGAACACACACTCACACACACACACACACACACACACACACACACACACACACACACACACACACACACACACACACACACTCACTTACTCACTCACTCACTCACACACACACACACACACACACACAGAGAGAAAGTTCAGATTCTCAGAAGGATGTTCCATGGAAACACACACACATACACACTCGCTGCTCCCTGGTGCTCGGGTGGCAAATATATATACGGACGGCTTTCTGAACTGACACACGATTCCATTGACTTGATTGACCGAGTGATGATGTAACTGACTGTGTTACGAAACAAGCACTGTTACACAAGTTTTGAGTATAAAAGTATTTTGAGTCTTTTGAAAGAGTCTCTTCTGCTCAGCAAGGCTGCGTTTATTTGATCAAAAATACAGTAAAATGATTAAATATTATTATAATTTGAATCAGCTGTTTTCTATGTGAATTTATAGTAAAGTGTAATTTATATCCTGCAATCAAAGCTGAATTTACTCCAGTCTTCAGCGTCACATGACCCTTCACTAATCATTCTCATGAGGATTTGTGCCCGGTTGCATAAAACACCTCAAGTTTTTCCCTTAAAGGACAACTCCGGTGAGAAATGACCCTAGGGGTAATTAACAGATGGTTAGCGAGTAGATCGTTCTCTGGGATGCGTTTTCATGAAATCGGATGTAAAGAGTTTTATGTCTAAAAACAGATTAGCTTATAGCGCTTGTCTATGGGGCACAGAGTAGTGAAATTAAATGGCTAGTTAATACCACTAACAAGGCTCAAAATAGCCTCACACTAACACGGCAGCATAATGAGGGTCCCTACATGCAGACCGAAGCATTGAGAACTTTGTAAGAGTACAAACAGTTTAATAAGAAGATACTTTATAAAGACGGCAGCCATCTTGGAAAACAGTCTCGACGAGTCGAGCCACGAAAATGAACTGTGACTTTGAGTCTCATATGGGACAGCTTCTTCCTGTGTAGTTAGTAAACCATATATTTTAATAAACAGATATAATTCATCCATTTTCATGTAATGAGATTTCACATACTTAATTCCTATCGATCAGCTGACTACACAAAGCGTTCATGGCTCGACAAGGGCCAGATTGTGACGGCTAGACGACTGGGTCAGAGCATCTCCAAAACTGCAGCTCTTGTGGGCTGTTCCCGGTCTGCAGTGGTCAGTATCTATCAAAAGTGCTCCAAGAGGAACAGTGGAGAACCGGCCACAGGGTCATGGGCGGCCAAGGCTCATTGATGACCGTGGGGAGCGAAGGCTGGCCCGTGGGGTCCGATCAAACAGACGAGCTACTTGAACCGTTAAAATGAAAAATGTAACCATGTAAACGACCTGACCCAAATACATTGCAGTGTGTGTCCTTATATGACGTGATACACAGCGCGCGCCTTCACCACTGACCGCGCACCCGCTCACACGCACGATAATGTTGAGAGGAAAGATAATTTTTCTGAGGGATAAACTTTTTATTTCCTTAGAAGTTATGAAGATAAATGTTTTTAAAGTACTTAAAGTACTGATATGAGCCTTTAAGGTACTAACACACACTCTTAAAGTACTGATATGAGCCTTTAAGGTACTAACACACACTCTTAAAGTACTGATATGAGCCTTTAAGGTACTAACACACACTCTTAAAGTACTGATATGAGCCTTTAAGGTACTAATACACACTCTTAAAGTACTGATATGAGCCTTTAAGGTACTAACACACACTCTTAAAGTACTGATATGAGCCTTTAAGGTACTAACACACACTCTTAAAGTACTTATATGAGCCTTTAAGGTACTAACACACACTCTTAAAGTACTGATATGAGCCTTTAAGGTACTAATACACACTCTTAAAGTACTTATATGAGCCTTTAAGGTACTAACACACACTCTTAAAGTACTGATATGAGCCTTTAAGGTACTAACACACACTCTTAAAGTACTGTTATGAGCCTTTAAGGTACTAACACACACTCTTAAAGTACTGATATGAGCCTTTAAGGTACTAACACGCACTCTTAAAGTACTGATATGAGCCTTTAAGGTACTAATACACACTCTTAAAGTACTGATATGAGCCTTTAAGGTACTAATACACACTCTTAAAGTACTGATATGAGCCTTTAAGGTACTAACACACACTCTTAAAGTACTGATATGAGCCTTTAAGGTACTAATACACACTCTTAAAGTACTGATATGAGCCTTTAAGGTACTAACACACACTCTTAAAGTACTGATATGAGCCTTTAAGGTACTAACACACACTCTTAAAGTACTGATATGAGCCTTTAAGGTACTAATACACACTCTTAAAGTACTGATATGAGCCTTTAAGGTACTAACACACACTCTTAAAGTACTGATATGAGCCTTTAAGGTACTAACACACACTCTTAAAGTACTGATATGAACCTTAAGGTACTAACACACACTCTTAAAGTACTGATATGAGCCTTTAAGGTACTAATACACACTCTTAAAGTACTGTTATGAGCCTTTAAGGTACTAATACACACTCTTAAAGTACTGATATGAGCCTTTAAGGTACTAACACACACTCTTAAAGTACTGATATGAGCCTTTAAGGTACTAATACACACTCTTAAAGTACTGATATGAGCCTTTAAGGTACTAACACACACTCTTAAAGTACTGATATGAGCCTTTAAGGTACTAACACACACTCTTAAAGTACTGATATGAACCTTTAAGGTACTAACACACACTCTTAAAGTACTGATATGAGCCTTTAAGGTACTAACACACACTCTTAAAGTACTGATATGAGCCTTTAAGGTACTAATACACACTCTTAAAGTACTGATATGAGCCTTTAAGGTACTAACACACACTCTTAAAATACTGATATGTGATATAACAACAGGGTTTTGTACATTTTTGTATTTTTTGTGTTGGATTAAACTCGCACTTGCTTATGGACGTTGACAGACTTTTTTGATGAGTAAGAAGAACCCATTTTTCCTGCCACTATTATACAAGTGAAGTTAACCTAAGACTTTGCATCAATATGGAAGTTTTCTTGCGTTTATGTTCCTCGCGGTGTAGATCTGTGTCCACTGTGATCTTTTTAGATTGATATTTTGACAGATGGACGGATGCCGGTCCAGCAGAACTAATGCTGTTTGTTGTGAAGGCTGCGGGTCATTTGGAGCCAATCGTCCATTTGCTGAAAGTCATTATGTGTGTTTTCATAGTGTCTAAATGCCTGATCCAGACTCTGCAAGCCTCTGATTGGCTGCATTCTCCCCCGAGAGCGATAGATAGACTGCTTCTGCTTGAAAATAATGATCAGTTAATCTGTGAGACTGCTTTTCCCAGCATGCACCACGCGATTGACTCACCCTGTTGCAAAGTACAAAGTGTTGCAAGCAGGCGGAGCTGGTGAATATTGATATCTGGACATGATCAGATGCTTTCGTCTCTCACACACACTCTCTCTCTCTCTCTCTCTCTCTCTCTCTCTCTCTCTCTCTCTCTCTCTCTCTCTCTCTCACTCATTCACACACTCTCTCTCTCTCTCTCTCTCTCTCTCTCTCTCTCTCTCTCTCACTCATTCACACTCTCTCTCTCTCTCTCTCTCTCTCACTCATTCACACTCTCTCTCTCTCTCTCTCTCTCTCTCTCTCTCTCTCTCTCTCTCTCTCTCTCTCTCTCACACACACACTCTCCCTCTCTCACACACACTCTCTCTCTCTCTCTCTCTCTCTCTCTTTCTCTCTCTCTCTCTCTCTCTCTCTCTCACTCTCTCTCTCTCTCTCTCTCTCTCTCTCTCTCTCTCTCTCTCTCTCTCTCTCTCTCTCTCTCTCTCTCTCTCTCTCTCTCTCTCTCTCTCTCTCTCTCTCTCTCTCTCTCTCTCCCCTCCCTCTCCCTCTCCCCAATCCCTGCGGGAGTGATGGGTTGTTTGTGTTTGTCTAATGAAGTGAGATGATTGTTTCTCAGTATGAAGTCACCCGAGACTGAAAGAAAAGAAGCGGTGAGGTTTGTGGAGTGATTGACAGATTGACTGACTCAGTGGCTGTTAATGAACAGGCATCAACTTTGCTAAAAACACAGATACCAGGAGAAAATCATCCACTAGTAAACATCTCGAGACACGTGATCATCTCAGCACGCTCTACGACAAAAAGTTGATTAGAGCAAGAGATTTTTTTTACCTCTTTATAAAGTCTTAAAAGGTTACAAACAAAAAAACATATTTGACATTGGGCCCTATTTTAACGATCTGAAACGCAAGTGT
>NC_090191.1:42045523-42083023 GCF_024679245.1 Pseudorasbora parva
ATATATTAAAATAAATGTTTCATTATTTAAAAAGTTATATAAGGATGAATACATTTTAAAATGTTATAAATTATTAAAAAACATTCAAATAAAAAACAATTACTGAAAAGTAAAATAAAATAATGAACCTTGATTAAAACATTCTTTTTAAAATTATAAATAAAAATGATTGTTGAAATTATATTAAAATACATATATTTAATTATTTAAAAAGTTATATTAGGATAAATAAGTAAAAATGAATAAATTATTAAAAAAACCTTTAAAGTTAAATAAAATAATGAACATTGATTAAAATAAATAAATACAAATATTTAAATAATAAATAAATTGATTGAAATAAATAAATGATAAATAGTAGATATAGTTATATTAGAATTAATAAATAATAAAAATGTAATAAATTTGAAAAAACATTAAAATAAAATACTGAAAATTTTGATTAAAACAAAGAAATAATAAACATATTTAAATAAATCAAATTGATTGCTATATTAATATATATATATATATATATATATATATATATATATATATATATATATATATATATATTAATTATTTAAAAAGTTATATTAGAATGAATAAATAAAAAAATGTTAAAATTAATAAAATATAAAACTAATAAAACATAAATAAATACAATTGATTGAAATAAATAAATAATAAATTATATTAAAATAAATATATAAATATAAAAAATAGAATAATGTTATAGAAACTAAATATTCACCAAATAATATCTTTTAAGCGTCAGGATGGAGGTCCCTCACATGAGGATGATCATAAATGGGGGTCCGTGGCGTATGAAATATTGAAAACCTTGTTCTATCCATTTTCTAAATCTTCTGAAGTCATGCGAGATTAAAGGAGCAAAGCATTAGCGTAGGTCTTAGCAAAATAATGAGCGTCCCTTCCAGAAAGTAACGCGAAAGAAGCGTGAATGGACTCTACTTTCATTTCAATCATTGTAAATATTCACACAGAAGAAAGAGAGTCGGGTTTGGAAGGACCTTTACAGGGTTAGTTCACAAAAATGAAAATTCAGTCATTAGTTCCTCTCCTTAATGTGGTTGGCCAGCCGTCAGACCTCCGCTCATCTTCACACACAGATGAAGATATTAGTGTTGAAATCCGATGGCTCAGAAAGGCCTTCATTGACACCAATGTCATTTCCTCTCTCAAGACCCATAAAGGCACTAAAGACGTCGTTACAAAGCCCGTCTCACTACAGCGGCTCTACAATCATTGATGAAGAGGCCAGAATAGAGTTAGTGCGCAAAAACACTAAATAACGACTTATATAGTGATGGCCGATTTCAAAACAACGATTCGGACCGTTATGAGTCAGTGAATCGATTCGTGATTCGGATCGCCAAAGTCACGTTATTTCAGCAGTTTGAGTCATGATCCGAATCATGAATCGATTCACTGACTCATAACGGTTCGAATCTTTGTTTTGAAATCGGCCCATCACTATATAAGTCGTTATTTAGTGTTTTTTTGCGCACTAACTCTATTCTGGCCTCTTCATCAATGATTGTAGAGCCGCTGTAGTGAGATGGGCTTTGTAACGACGTCTTTAGTGCCTTTATGGGTCTTGAGAGAGGAAATGACATTGGTGTCAATGAAGGCCTTTCTGAGCCATCGGATTTCAACACTAATATCTTCATCTGTGTGTGAAGATGAGCGGAGGACTGACGGCTGGCCAACCACAGGAGGAATTAATGACAGAATTTACATTTTTGGCTGAACTAACCGTTTAAAGCGAGTCTTCACGTCACTATAAATGAGCAGACTTGGTTATATATAAGTGGTGAGACGGATGGTATCACTAATCTGAACGATTATAAGATCTCGTCCTCTCATCAGGATTAAAGTCGAGCTGTCTTGGCTGAAATCTCCCCAAACAGAGCCAACATTTGTCAACTGAGGAAGAGGAGGGTTTTGGGAAGGCTAATCGGGGACACGTCCACCTACACTGTAAAAAAAAAGGCAAATTTTAAACTTTTGCAGTACAATCGACTGGGAAGTTATTTCAACTTAAATTATGTTAAACTTATACATCTTGTATAACTACACTGTAAAAATGTGTTGTTAGTTTAACTTAAAAAAGTAAGTAACCTGGCTGCCTTAAAATTTTGAGTTTATTGAAACTAAAAATGTGAGTTGATGCAATGAAGGAAATTAATAGTATAATTATAGTTAGTAAAACTATAATTAATAGAAACGCAAAATATTATTGTATCTGAACCACATAAAAAAATGTGATAATCATGGAAATAGCACTATTTGGCTGCGTCATCAGAAATAAAACACACACAATTACCCAATATGCTTACAACATTTTTAATAATATTTTAATAAAAGCTGCCGAATCTCAAAAAATTTTCATTGTATTAACTCAAATGTCAATGAACTCAAAATTTTAAGGCAACCAGGTAACTTTTTTTAAAATAGTTTTTTACAGTGTAATAATCTTTATTTTTAACAGTCTTTATTTTATTTTTTATTTTTTCAATTGACAAACAGACATACAAACCATAATAGTGCATTAACTGACAATCAAGTAATTACATAATTCTAGAAAAATTAAAGTGTATAAATGTATGTGGATGAGTGTAGGTGTGAGTGAGTGAGTGTGTGTGTGTGTGTGTGTGTGTGTGTGTGTGTGTGTGTGTGTGTGTGTGTGTGTGTGTGTGTGTGTGTGTGTGTGTGTGTGTGTGTGTGTGTGTGTGTGTGTGTGTGTGTGTGTGTGTGTGTGTGTGTGTATTCATGAGCAAAATTACCCATTTACTGTTTATTATATTATCACTACCATCACTCCTCATCACCATCATTGTATTAGTCGGTGTCCTTTTGTTTTTTCCTATGTAGTATTTATCATTGTCACCACTTTCAATGGATTAATTAATTTTACATAGTATGATAATAATATAAGATAACCCTCCCCCCACATCTTTTCAGTCCCTATATATGTATTTTTTTTAAATATTATTTTTTTAGTTGTGTGTAGTGTCTAAGGTGTGTTTAAAGAAGGGGGACATTGTGCGAGTGTCTCAACTTGGGACAGAGATTTTGTCCTAGAGAAACCACTTCTCGCCTGTCTTGCCTGCCTGAGTGTTTATGAGGTTTTTCAATGTATATACACACACACACACACACACACACACATTTCTCTTCTATGTTGTGGTGCATTAAAAACACATGAAAAGATTAGGGGGAGAATTAGAAATAATCAATTGATTTAACTAGTAGTAGTAGTGGTGACAATGAAAACCAGGTTTAAAGTTCCAAAACAGCAGCAATAATAATAATAATAAATAATAATAATAATGATGATGATGATGATGATGATGATGATGGCAATGGTGAAAGTTTAACGTCTCTTAACTTATTTTGATGAGTTTAAAGTATGTAAAAACCTATGTTGTCATAACTTACTGAACATATATTTTTTTACAGTGTACAAAACACAAACAAACGAATGCAGGTCTGTAAATAAAGCTCAGGAGTTCGGGTCAGCAACGCCTCCCACAGTTACGCCCGCTTTCCGTTTTTTCCTCTCTCCGTTTTTTCCTCTCTCCGTTTCTATAGTTCTGAGTGCGGCTGAAGTTGGAAGAACCTGCTGTGGGATAAAAAAAACAATGACCCCGGCTTCACTGCGAGTGTGTTTGTGTGCGCGTTCAAAGCCCGCTGCCCCACAGAGAAGGATGTTCTTTAAAGAGCCCACCCACTCTTTCTCTCCCTTTATGTCGCTCGCTTTCTTCTTCACACTTTCTCCAAGTGCTGACCAAAAATAACGCAACTCCTCCGTTAATATATGGCTGACTGTGATTGTCCTCCATCCCAAACAGCAGCAGGATATAAAACTAACTACATGAAACTACTACCATGGTTTTTGGACGTGCATCTTGGTAACATCAGATCTGTAAATATATATTTGTGTGTGTATGTGTGTGTGTGTATATACACTCACCTAAAGGATTATTATGAACACACACTAATTCTGTGTTTGACCCTTTCGCCTTCAGAACTGCCTTAATTCTACGTGGCATTGATCAACAAGCTGCTGAAAGCATTCTTTAGAAATGTTGGCCCGTATTGATAGGAGAGCATCTTGCAGTTGATGGAGATTTGTGGGATGCACATCCAGGGCACGAAGCTCCCGTTCCACCACATCCCAAAGATGCTCTATTGGGTTGAGATCTGGGGACTGTGGCGGCCATTTTAGCTCAGTCAACTCATTGTCATGTTCAAGAAACCAATTTGAAATGATTCGAGCTTTGTGACATGGTGCATTATCCTGCTGGAAGTAGCCATCAGAGGATGGGGACATGGTGGTCATAAAGGGATGGACATGGTCAGAAACAATGCTCAGGTAGGCCGTGGCATTTAAACGATGCCCAATTGGCGCTAAGGGGTGTGCCAAGAAAACATCCCCCACACCATTACACCACCGCCACCAGCATTGCATTAATGAGAAATTGAACAGGTGTTCCTAATAATCATTTAGGTGAGTGTATATATATATATATTTGTGACAGGTGAAGTGAATAACACTGATGATCTCTTCATCACGGCTCCTGTTAGTGGGTGGGATATATTAGGCAGCAAGTGAACATTTTGTCCTCAGAGTTGATGTGTGTGAAGCAAGAGAAATGGGCAAGCGTGAGGATTTGAGCGAGTTTGGCCAGATTGTGACGGCTAGACGACTGGGTCAGAGCATCTCCAAAACTGCAGCTCTTGTGGGCTGTTCCCGGTCTGCAGTGGTCAGTATCTATCAAAAGTGCTCCAAGAGGAACAGTGGAGAACCGGCCACAGGGTCATGGGCGGCCAAGGCTCATTGATGACCGTGGGGAGCGAAGGCTGGCCCGTGGGGTCCGATCAAACAATGTAACACCTATTAATTTGCATTAGTTTATATTAGTGTTGTCAAAAGTACCGACCGCAATACCAAATCGGTACTGAAATGTTAAAAATGTGACGCTTCGAGCACTGTTGAGCTGTAATCGTAAACACCTCTGACTGGTCATTGTGCTCACACGCTCATCAGATGTGCCTGTGATTGGCTACAATGATCAACGCACGGCAGCGGTTTGAAACAACACGGAAGTGTTTGAAAAGTGTTTTGAAAGCAGGAGCGGGAGCGTTTGAAAGCACAAGCAGGCGTCGACCAGCGGACCGGTAGGCTGATAGACACCTACATTCAAACGCTCTGTGTGTATCTGTGTAAGCGCTCCGTGAAAAGCGTCATTGATGTATTTTTACAACATGTTTGTGAAGCGCTGATCAAAGTAGCCAATCATAGACCTATTTGATGAGCGCGTGAGCACCATGGCCAGTCAGAGGTGTTTACGATTCCGCTCAACAGCGCTCGAAGCGTCATATTTTAAACATTTCAGTACTGAATTGGTATCGCGGTCGGTACTTTTGACAACACTAGTTTATATCAGAGCTGGACAGTAACTAAACTCATTTACTTGAGTACTGTACTTAAGTACACTTTTTGAGTATCTGTACTTTACTTGAGTATTTTTTTTTTCTGGAAACGTATGACTTTAACTTTAACTTCATTCTAAAATAATAAAAACATAACGGTCTTTATACATCATTGAAAATTTAGTTATGCATATTGCATTTCTGTCAATATATCCTCATACATACTACACACTGCACCTTTAAAGTAGTTTTTTTTAGCAAAAGCAGACATCTCCACATTTCATGTTCAACAAAACCAAGTTCTTGCTTTGTAGTTGCATTTAAAACACGTGTGCACACACACACACACAGACACACACACACACACACACACACACACATTCACACACACACACACACACACACACACACACATACTAACAGATGGGCACATACATACACAGACGCAAGGGAGCTCACTCACAGACACACACACAAACGCATAAAGACAGCCAAGCGTTTAGCATGTAAGACGTGTATGGTGTAAATAGAGGAGTCGAAATTATAAATCCTCGACCACTTTTAGTCAGCTTTGACGAAACCCCTCTCAGCTAGCGCATATTTTCTAAGGCTGCGTCCGAAACCTGGAAAATGCATCCTTCACTGCCTCTGATATCCCACAATCCTCTGCTTTCCATTCTGTGACAGCTGAGCTGGGGGAAAAGATGGAGTCCAAAAGTTGCATTTGCGGGTCATTTTGTGTGTAATTGTGCTTTTTTACCAACATTTTCACGTCTGATTCTTTCTGAGTTCTGAGACTTTCTTGCTAGAAAGAGTTAAAACTGAACACGATCTTACTGCTAAAACTGTGTGTTTTTTGTGCTACTTTTATATTTAAAATTTACTTGTACAATACTTAAGTATGTTTAATATGAAAATAATACTTTTCATACTTAAGTACAATAAATATCACATACTTTAAACATTTACTTAAGTAATTTTGAGTTACTCTATCCACCACTGGTGTGTGTGTGTGTGTGTGTGTGTGCGTGCGTGCGTGCGTACGTGTGTGATGGGTAGGTTTAGGGGCAGTGTATGGGGATAGAATACGGTTTGTACAGTATAAAAACCATTACGCCTATTGAATGTCCCCACATTTCACAAAAACAAACGTGTGTGTGTGTGATGGGTAGGTTTAGGGATAGGGGTTGGGTTAGGGGATAGAAAGTATCATTAACATGATATAAAATCAATGGAAGTCTATGTAATGTCCTCACTAATATAGTGAAACAAATGTGTGTGTGCGCGTGTGCGCGCGTGTGTGTGTGCAAGAAGCTAATCAGACCCTGACAGGCTCAAAAAACATTAATATGGGCTGCATTTCTCATCTGAATTTCAGAAATTGCATTTCTTTCATACTTTTTTGTGTGAACGTTGGTCTTAAGCCGTTTCTGCTTGATTTAAGGAAACTGTCTGAGAGGTTTAGTCTTTAAACCCTCGCCTTCAGCGCTGCTATGGATCTATAGTATGTTAAATATGGACAGGCGTTTATTTCTGCTTCCTCTGGGGATTTATTACGCCTTCGGAGGGCGCTGTGCCATCAACACCACTATATCATCTGTTTAAAACACTGCCTGCACAAATATAGCAGTGCAAAATAATCATAAAGCAGAGGTGGACCAACTACACGACTTCATTGCTTGAGTAAAAGTAACAGTACTGCTGGTCAAATATTACTCCGTTACAAGTAAAAGTTGTAAAAACAGATTTTTACTGGAGTAAAAGTACAGAAGTATTTGTTTTTAAAAGTACTTAAGTATCAAAAGTAAATTTCCTTTTTTATGTCAGCGCATTATTTTATTATAGTTGTATAAATGCACATTATGCCATCATGGTTTAAGCCAGTCAGTGACGCTCCATCTGACACACTAGCAGACGACTAACTTAAACTCATTTAAATACTTGTAGAAAAGTTACAAAGCTGCTGTCACTTTAAGGCCGAATGCACGGATCCAATACACTGATACACATCTGATATTCTCACACTGTTCACCTTCACTGAAGACAGAATCAACTTTGTTTATGTGAATACTCCACTAAATGAGCATTTGGACATCCGTCTTCTTCCATTTTGCTCTAAACTATAAATCAGTGTTTAATAAATGCTGTGAAATCATTGAACTTCACGAGACTCTACAAGAGTGATTCCTGAAAGGCTTTCTGCAAAAACCCAAACACCTTTTAAAGAAGAAAAAAATCATCACTGACTTTCAGAGCTGCGACGGAAACGACTTTCCACTTCGAGGACCTCGATAGAAATGTAGTGGAGTAAAAAGTACGATATTTGTCTTTCAGATGGAGTGAAGTTAAAGTCAGAAGTTTGCAGAAAAAATAATACTCCAGTAAAGCACAGAGACTCAGAAAGTGTACTTAGGTAGCTCGAGTAAATGTGCTGAGTTACTGTTGTAATGGCAAAATAATTAACTCTATCGCTTCACTGAATAAGAGACAAACATTAGCCAATTATAATAAAGGTTTATTTAATAAAAAAATGTTTCTTGCAAGAAAGAGGCACGGTTGATGCAACTATAAGGCCACGCCAAGTGTACACAGATGTAGAGGTCTTCACGGGTCCAAAAATTCGTACTGAACCCTAAGAGATCCGCGATGTTCTACACAGAACCGACCCAAACCCGTCTATTATTTCTAACGCTGGACCCGGACCCGTGCAGATCCGAGAAATGCCAAAAATATAGTACCCGGAACCGACATGGACCCGTCTATTATTTGATAGCTGGAACCGAACCCGGCGGGAAGACACAGACCCGACTGGATCCGAATAGCTCATAATCCACTATAAACTGCTCTTAACTAGTTAATAAACAAGCTGCGCAAAATAACTTATTTTCTCAGCATACTAAACGATATAGCCATCGTCTCGATTTCCTGATCTGATTGTGATGTATTACAATATTCCTCTGTAATTGTTCCAAGCATGCTTAATTTACTCATCATTTCAGCTGTAAAAGCCAACTTTATTTCACAGTGACGGATTTATGAGTTAACTCGCATAATAACTTTGACTGTATGCCCTTTTGAACTAATAACGATTGCTCGTTCAGTGCCATGGCCGCTTGCGTTAGCATTATTTATTTGTCATAATCTCTCTGAGCCGAGTCTGACTTAGCCTGACGTGGTCATCCTCAACTCTAGTCAGAATATGAGTCTGATGCTCCATTGGGCCGTGATTATGGGGTGTGTTTCAACCGAACCAGGAAAGACATCAATTGCTCAGACCGACAACCAATCAGAGCAACGAAGCAACGTCAACAGAGTTCAACTGCACTGTGTTGCCAAGTTCGCGTTTTTCCCCTGCGGGTTGTTTTCTATGTCCGCGGGTTGAAGCAACTATTATGTGATATATAGACCCATGAGTGCGAATTTTAGCAGCAACCTTCCCAAAATAACACACATTTTACCCCCCAAACACCAAGGAGATTTTTCCATTTTTCCCCCGGAGAACCCCCCGAGAAGCTGTTGTTTAGGGCTAGTAGTTGGCAGGTTTTGTTGTAAAAACTTGGCAACCCTGTCTGCACACACGCTGGAATCAGGCTGGAAAACACGATCTTTGCCGGTGTTGCGGAAAAAATAAATAATTTAATGCTACACAGAGTACTTACCCAACATGATCATCATTACTGAGAGAAATAGTGAAGGTGATGCAGATACGAACAAGCTCTCCGTTTAGGATTCGAACAAATATAACCCAAGCCCCTTTGATGACGTGATGATTACGTTACTGTTGATCATCTGTCCGTCATCGTCTAAAGCCCGCCCTGATGATCTCATTGGTCCGAACAGTTTCTGTTCGGGGATAATTACTCCTCTATGGAGCGAGGCCAGACCGAACCACCCAACCTAAAAATGTTGTGGGCGGGGCTAAATTCGGCTGGCATCCAGGCTAAGTCTGACTAGCAGAACTTTAAGATTAAACAAGACGGTTCATTCATATTATTTTTAAAGTCATTACAGTCACTGCGGAAGCTCGGGTTGTTATAGAGACATGACACACGCTTGAGACCATAGATATATATACATAGATACCTCATTCGAACACTCCAGGCATGTTGACGACCCGCCATTTGAGACCGGTCAACACTTCAGATGCTGTCAATCATCACTCGCTTAAAAAAAAAAAAAAAAGAACACTGCGCGTGCGCAGCCGCTGTGAAACTCTGTAAAACCCGGTGCGATTTAACCGCCCGAAGAAACCTTTCTCAGGTGAGACGTTTGTGTTAGCAATCATCATTTTGGATCTACACAAAAACACATAACATTTGTTAGTAACAGGCTTCATGGTTCATGGTTTAAGTCAGGATGTCACGTAGGCCATATATCTGATGTGATCACACACACCCCATATACGTTACATACCCCATGTATTTCATCTCACAAGCCCCAATGTATGTCACACACAACATAGTCAACCCATCAGTTCAAGATATAATCCACCAAGGGAAGGAATACTTATGGTCCAAGACCCCTGACCTCTGTATGATAATTTATGTATACATGGGAAGGTCAACATATGGCTGTACCAAGATTTACCACAACACTGTCCAGCTCTGTCATAAATACACCAATTATTGTGACATCCCCGTGTAGTCAATAAGTAATCTGTAATCTTTGACCTAAAACAGGTGTAAGTACAGATCTAGAGCAGGTGTGTGTGCTCTCTCAGCTCCACTAAAATGGCCTCGTGTTTGCAAGTTTACTTCTCGCTTTGTTCTCCATTATTAACTGATAAACACCACAGGGGTGGGCTTGAATAATTTTACATAACCAGGATAAACTTTAAAACGCCCTGAAGGAGCCTGTGTTTTAAGGATGAAGAGGTGATGGGATGTGGGTGGGGGTGTTAATGATGGAGCCGTCCGTTGCTCTATTTTGGATGTAATTGTTTTGTTCACGCACCTGCTTCCACAAATGCACCATCTGTCATCAGCCCTGAGAAAAACTCACAAGACAACCTAATATATAACGCCAGAGAATCGTGATCTGAGAAACGCAGACGGTAAAGGCGTCGCAGCTAGAGGATGTTATTTACATCGAAGAGAAGTTTTCATTGTGTTGGCGTCAGTAGAAGAAAAGCTAAATTGCTTCCTGTTGTTTTTAAATATAGTATGTGAAGCAGCATGGGTTATGCTACAATAATTGCGCTGCAAAAAATGCTTTTCTTACTTAGTATTTTTGTCTTGTTTCTAGTCAAAATATCTAAAAATACTTACATTAAACATTTACTAGACAAGTACAAATTATCGTCTTGTTTTGGAAAAAATAACTCAAAATGAAGAGAGTTTTTGTTTAAAATGAACTAATTAATCTGCGAATTGGGTGAGAAAAATAATCTTGTTTTCTGTTTGAATTAAGATTATTTTTCTCACCCCATTGGCAGATTATTTATCTTATTTTAAGCAAAAACTCTCTTCATTTTGAGTCATTTTTCCCCAAAACAAGACAATTACTTCAGCTTGTCTAGTAAATAATTCTTGTTTTAAGAATTTTTAGATGTTTGGACTAGAAACCTTCAGAGCAACTGCAACAATGAGTAATTAAAGACATTTTTAGTCTTTAATTACTCATTACTCATTTAATTACTCATAATTAGATTATTATAGTCAAAATGGCAGCATATTTTGTTGAAAAGACAAAAATACTAAGGAAGAAAAGCATTTTTTGCAGTGTGTTCTGTTCTACATTGTTCTCACAGCATATTAAATTCACATTTATTTGTAAAGCGCTTTTAAAAGGGTTTGTTCACCCCTAAAATAACAATTATGTCTTTAATTACTCGCCCTCATGTCAGAAGTCTGAGAATAAAATTGAATAAAAGCATTATTTATTTTTTGTAGCCTGAATTGCAGACGATTTTAGCCCCGCCCACACACTGTAAAAAAAGCTTTTCTTACTCAGTATTTTTGTCTTGTTTCTAGTCCAAACATCTAAAAATTCATAAAACAAGAAGTATTTACTAGACAAGCAAAAGTAATTGTCTTGTTTTGGGAAAAAATAACTCAAAATGAAGAGAGTTTTTGCTTAAAATAAGATAAATAATCTGCCAATGGGGTGAGAAAAATAATCTTAATTCAAACAGAAAACAAGATTATTTCTGAAGCAAATCGTTGCGTTTTTTGTAAGACAAATATCCATATATATATTCCTCATTAGTGCCTGTTTGGATCGATATATCTATGTTGATATATCTATGATCATGCCGATATTTTGACCTTATTCGGCGGAAGTAATGGCGTTGGGAATACTAGATGAGATTCGTCTGATGTGGGGTAAACAAATAACAAATACTGTTGTGTTTCTGTCAGAAACTGATCGTTTCGTGTTTTCAGACGTCAATGTGTCTCCACGAGCCTCAGGGTTTAATATGGATTCGTATGTGTGTGTGTTTTTTACTCTCATAGAAATACACCCCATTGACATGCATTACACGAGCAACGGTTGAGTTAAAAATCTTCATTTGTGTTCTCCTGAAGAAACAAACACACCTATGATGCCCTGAGGGTCAGCAGATAAACATCACACTCTCCTTATTGGGAGAACTATCCCTTTAATATGTTGTTGGTTTAGATGTAATGAGTTTATTTACCTTCCTGTCCTGTAGTTGTGAAGCATGGCCGTTGTTGTTCATATCTTCATATCGCGCTCTACACTGCAAAAAATGCATTTCTCATTCAGTATTTTTGTCTTGTTTCTAGTCAAAATATCTAAAAATTCTTACATTAAGAAACATTTACTAGACAAGTAAAAGTAATTGTCTTGTTTTGGGAAAAATTACTCAAAATGAAGAGAGTTTTTACTTAAAATAAGATAAATAATCTGACAATGGGGTGAGAAAAATAATCTTGTTTTCTGTTTGAATTAAGATTATTTTTCTCACCCCACTGGCAGATTATTTATCTTATTTTAAGTAAAAACTCTCTTCATTTTGAGTAATTTTTCCCAAAACAAAACGATTACTTTCGCTGGTCTAGTAAATACTTCTTGTTTTAAGATTTTTAGATATTTAGACTAGAAACAAGACACAAATACTAAGGAAGAAAAGCATTTTTTGCAGTGTGTCAGAACCGCGTCCACTTTACCTGAGTTCAAAACTAGTCTAAAACTCATTTATTCTCTTTGGCTTTCACCTTATAGTTTTGTTTAAACTTTTATTTCTAGCATCATTACTATTATTAATATAGTTTCTTTCTTCTCTTGTATTGCATTCGTACTCGTACTGCTGTACAGCACTTTGGTCGGCTTGTGGTCGTTTTTAAACGTGCTTTATAAATATACTTGAACTCATATGTTGCATATTGCACAAAAAAAGCCCAAAAATGAAAGTGTAAGAGTGTGTGTGGTGTATCAGGGGTTGAGAGAGGTGAGGCGGATCATCTTTGGTGAGGCTCTGCTTTCGGGAATATTCTGAACGATGTTTTCAGGGAGTGAGCTTAACTTTTCTCTGGAGTGAAATTCGTGGAAAGACACCAATGTCAAAAAGTCGATTTGCAACACATCCCATTTATTTTCCGTTTGAGAGGGTTTTTGCTGGCTATGAGCTCTGTGTGTGTGTGTGTGTGTGTGTGTGTGTGTGAGCGTGTGTGTGTGTGTGTGTGTGTGTGTGTGTGTATAAATATGTGTGAAAGTGATTTGGGATTACAGGTGCCTGGCAGGTTTATCTGAGACCCGGCGGCTTTATCCGGGACACTTCCATCTGTCTGAGTGTGTGTAAGTCTCCAGGCTTAGTGTTGCTCTGCGTGGGTTTCTCTCTCATGAATCTGCTTGTTTGATTTGTGTCTTGTGGCTTGTGTTTACTGAGATCAGATGCCTCAGTAACGCTCTGACCTGTTGTATTAACACTACAGGAAAACGGGCGAATATCGTCTGGATTCATTAGTGGCGTCTGCGAGCTGCATACGGGTCAGGGATTTGAACACACTCTTAAACATAAGTGTGTGTGCTCCAGACATGAATGATTCCTTAAATCATGTGTGTTGTTTTGGTGCTTTACTAACCCTGCGTCCCAATTCGCACACTATCCATACTAAATAGTTCTCGAAAATAGAATTAGTATATCCCAAATCGTAGTATGCTGAAAAGAGTAGTCCAAAGATGGTTTACTATTTCTGGTCCGAATTGGAAGTGCGGATCGACGCACACTCTAACGGCTGATATTACCCACAACCCATTGCGAGTTAGACGAGGATTCGATTAGAACTACAAACGCTGATAAAAAGTGTTAAAAACTACAAACATGGTGGATGTGCGATTCCGCCGGTTAAGAGGTTCAGATAAATGGGCTTGAGTGATCAATTATCAGTATTTAACCTGACTAAAGATATTTATTCAGTGTTATCCACATTATATTTCACCTGCAGCAGCATTGAGAACTTTAATAATGACACGTTTGGCCATTCACTTTTAAAAGCATCATTATATTTAAACTACAAACACATGAGGAGAGTCTCTGCATTAAAGACACACACATGGCAGATCAACGCTCGACTACATTTCTCTCTGATACGAAAGGAGATGAATCTGAATGTGGAGGATTTGAACTGTGACGAATCTGACGATGATTGACAGGGCAGTTTTAAACGGTTATGGGATGCACGTAACTAAGCGACAGAGTCCGGTAAAGATGGCGGAGTAGTCCCGAAGCTTGCATACTTTTCTGCTACACACTCAAAAGTATATTCCTTTTCTTCACAAAAAGAGTACATACTTTTAGGACGTAGTATAAGTGATCAGATGCACCGTTATCCTGCCCAACTCCCTAGAACTCCTTAGCAACTGTATAGCAACACCCTAGCAACCGACTAGAACACCTTAGCAACATGCTAGCATCATAACGGTGAGTTTTGCACATGGCAAACGCACTCGTATATTTCCTTCAGTGAATCGCGTTTATTGCGTTCACACTGCAAAAAATGCTTTTCTTACTTAGTATTTTTGTCTTGTTTCTAGTCTCAATATCTAAAAATTCTTACATTAAGAAACATTTACTAGACAAGTACAAATAATTGTCTTGTTTTGGGAAAAAATAACTCAAAATTAAGAGTTTTTGGATAAAATACGCTAAATAATCTGCCAATGGAGTGAGAAAAATAATCTTGTTTTCTGTTTGAATTAAGATTATTTTTCTCACCCCATTGGCAGATTATTTAGCGTATTTTAAGCAAAAACTCTCTTCATTTTGAGTTATTTTTCTCCAAAACAAGACGATTACTTCAGCTTGTCTAGTAAATACTTCTTGTTTTAAGATTTTTTAGATATTTAGACTAGAAACAAGACAAAAATACTAAGTAAGAAAAGCATTTTTTGCAGTGCAGGCCTCATCTGAGCGGTGATAATATCAGTTGTCTGAGGAAGAATAAACAGAATGAAATGATGATATCTTTGGTTATGAATGCTGTTGTCGTGTTCATGTCAGAGCAGCTGTCCTGTGTCTGTCTCTCATACGGTGATGGCTTTATAATATTTATATGGTGTTTATAGATTCACACTAAACTGAATTTCAGCCCATAAACAGTAAATCTCACAGCTGCTCGCAGCACGCCCGCACTTCTTATACTTATAAAGGTCACTAAATAAAGCAGCTGAATGAAACTCACACACGCTAATGTTGTGATATGCGCTGTCGATTTCCTTACTCTGGAAAAGATGACCTGTTGACAGTCTCTTGTGTTAACAGCAGACAGAACACGTTCAAGCAGACGCAGCCTTCAAGTAACGTCAGAATGAGTTTTTGTAATTAAGTTGGCTTTATTTGTCTGTCTGTCTATCTATCTATCTATCTATCTATCTATCTATCTATCTATCTATCTATCTATCTATCTATCTATCTATCTATCTATCTATCTGTCTCTCTGTCTGTCTGTCCATCCGTCCGTACGTACGTCCGTCCGTCCGTCCATCCATCCATCCGTCCATCTGTCTATCGATCCGTCCGTCTGTCTGTCCGTCCGTCCGTCCGTCCGCCCGCCCGCCCGCCCGTCTGTCTATCCATCCGTCCCTCCGTCCGTCCGTCCGTCTGTCTATCCATCCGTCCGTCCGCCCGCCCGTCCGTCCGTCCGTCTGTCTATCCATCCGTCCCTCCGTCCGTCCGTTCGCCCGTCCGTCCGTCTGTCTATCCATCCGTCCGTCCGCTCGTCCGTCCGTCTGTCTATCCATCCGCCCGCCCGCCCGTCTGTCTATCCATCCGTCCCTCCGTCCGTCCGTCCGTCTGTCTATCCATCCGTCCGTCCGCCCGCCCGTCCGTCCGTCCGTCCGTCTGTCTATCCATCCGTCCCTCCGTCCGTCCGTTCGCCCGTCCGTCCGTCTGTCTATCCATCCGTCCGTCCGCTCGTCCGTCCGTCTGTCTATCCATCCGTCCGTCCGTCCGTCCGTCCGTCCGTCTGTCTATCCGTCCGTCCGTCCATCCGTCCGTCCGCCCGTCCGTCCCTCCGTCCGTCCGTCCGTCCGTCTGTCTATCCGTCCGCCCGTCCGTCCGTCTGTCTATCCGTCCGTCCGCCCGCCCGCCCGCCCGTCCGTCTGTCTATCCGTCCGTCCGTCCGTCCGCCCGACCGCCCACCCACCCATCCATCCATCCGTCCGTCCGTCCGTCCGTCCGTCCATCCGTCCACCAATCTATCTATCTATCTATCTGTCTATCTATCTATCTATCTATCTATCTATCTGTCTCTCTGTCTGTCTGTCCGTCCGTCCGTCCGTCCGTCCGTCCGTCCGTCCGTCCGTCCGTCCGTCCGTCCACCAATCTATCTATCTATCTATCTATCTATCTATCTATCTATCTATCTATCTATCTATCTATCTATCTATCTATCTATCTATCTATCTATCTATCTATCTATCTGTCTCTCTGTCTGTCTGTCTGTCTGTCTGTCTGTCTGTCTGTCTGTCTATCTATCTATCTATCTATCTGTCTCTCTGTCTGTCTGTCTGTCCGTCCGTCCGTCCGTCCGTCGCTTTAATTTTAAACAACTTTAAGCTTTTTAGAAAACGTTTTCAAACTTTCTGGTCCGGCTTTTCAAGCCAAGTTAAAGTTTGTCTCGACAAACGTTTTAATCTAGTGATCAGTGTGTTTGCTCTGAGGACAGACCCAGTTTTGCTAACATTCCCATTAAGTTGTATTTATGAATGTTGTCATCTTGCTTTTATGACATGCTATTGTATTTGTGTTTGAACTGTATCGAAATAGACAGATGACAGTTTGAGCGACTCCCAAATGTGATGTGATGTTATGTTAAATTTATAAAAGTTTATTATGTAAGGTGAACACTGTTATCAATTTAATTTGCCTTTAAAACTTTTAAATAACAGCAAGCATATTTATTAAAATAAAATGCAAAAATAACTCATTGGACAAACTAAAAAAATGTAATTGAGAGCAGGACTTCCATCCAATGAATATGTATATAAGTGCCCACAGCCTAAACACACACACACACACACACACACACACACACACACACACACACACACACACACACACTTCTGCATAATGATAACCACAAAATGACCGAAACTCCTCAATGTCCAACATAACTGAACATTAAACACTAACATAAACTAATAACATCTTTCCCTTTACAGAAAAACACATAAATAACACTTTAATCCGTACATTTTCTCTCCTAGCGCAGTCCCTTGCAAAGCATGCTGGGAACTACAGATCCACTGCCCAGTTAGTTATGTCAGCACAAATATTTCATGTACAAATTAATAAAGTAAACTTCAGTTTTAAATATATTAGGCTGATTGAGCACAAACATATCTAATTTCGACACAACTTCATTTAATTAAGTAAAGTAAACATAATTTTAAATGTGGTATACCAGCCGTTTGTTGTAGTCCTTAAAAAGTGATTTCTGTAAAATTATTGATCTCCTTTTGCTTTAAACTTCTTGTTGTTTTTTCCCAGTAAGCTTTGCCGCCTGATCACTGAAACAAACAGCCGGAACCCAACAGATCTGAGTTTGGGTCTGAGTCAGAGTAGCTGGATCAAGCATGAAGCTTTTCCTCTCAGAGCCGGATAAAACCCTGTCAATCACCGCACGCGAGAAAACACACCGTCGCTCAGAAGAGCAGTCCGTTAGCTTTACACGATAGATTCTCGAAGTCTTATGATAGCTTTGAGGAACAGACCCAAGCTTTATTTCATTCTATGGAAAAAATAACTTGCACAGAAATCACACGTTTTGTGTGACATGAAGGTGAGTAGATGATAACAGTATTTGGCTTTCTGAGCGAACCAATGCAAGAGCCAATGCACCAGGCTTACAGAAATCTGTCAGTCGCGAACAACGAGTACAGCTTTGTTCTGTGTGTGTGTGTGTGTGTGTTTCACTGTGATGGATCACGTTGTCATTCTCTCCCTCCTGCTTTTACACTGATCAATGAGCTAATGGAGTGTTAGAGTGGGATAACAGCTTTACCTCAGTGCACACACACACACACACACACACACACACATGCGGTCGACCCCCCTCAGGTCTTCATTCTGAAGGGGTTTGTAAGAAACCATGAGCCATTTGTCATGTGACACTATTGGACTTCCTTTAGGGTCTGCAGAGGTTAAACGTGAAGATATTCATGATGTCCGTCTAGCAGGATCGGGAAAAATTCAGACTTGAAGAGTCAATTCATGGACAACGACCGGAAGAGGGAATTAAACAAAAGAGGAATGGCCTTAAGGATATCAGGAATTATAGATATCATATTTTAGAATTTCAAGATTATTGATTATTGAGACAAAAGTCTTGTTTATTTGTTCTTATTTTACTTCTGTGTTTTTTTACTTTAAAATTTAGCATTTCAGAAAAGTACAAAAATTATTTGAATTCTACTTTCTTGATTTAAAGCGGTGGTTGCGTGTTTTTTTCTAGGCTTGGTTGTGTTTATGGGGCGCAGTATAACATGTCTTAATACTTCTTTTTATTACACCGTATTTTTCTTCTATTCTCCCTTTATTCCACACCGCTGTCTGAGCTTTGAGCGGCTCGTTTACTTCCTGCTTCTATGAAGCCCCTCCCTCTGAAAAACGCAATGGTCTTAGATTGGTCCAAATGTAGTTTCCTGTATTTTTATTGGCTGAAGCACAGGTTGTCATTGAAACGCCACGCCCCTTCCCATTACGGGCAGAAGTCACATCTGCGGAGACTAGCGAGGGTTTATGATGTCACCGACCCAGGAAGAAGCTCGTTGTAGTCCAAACCGGCCGTTTTTGTAAACTGCCGTAACTTTAAAAGACAATATCTCCATTTGCATTGAACTTTCAGCGCTGTAACTTTGCAGAGACTGTTTATGCTCAAGCAGCGACATTACACACTAACTAAAGTTAATAAAGTCAAATCGCATGACACCGCCCCTTTAAAAATGCAAATTTCAATCTAGCTTGCGAAATCAATTGACATTCGGCTATTGAATTAAAGGCACCTAACCCTGCTGTCTAGTCCTCAAATCTCAGCGCTCCTGTCACTTCACTCGAGGCTAATCCTCTCTCTCATCCCATATCACAGATATTCTTGCAGTGGTGCTAATCAGGGTTTGGAGGGCAGATTACGTTTTAACGATCCGAACCGCTTTATATGTCATGACTCGTGAGTCTTTGATTGGCAGTTTTTTGCCCATCTGACTGAAATCACGGTTATTATGTGGCTCTGCCGATTTCACAGTCTGACTGATGTGGAACAGCTCAGGTGTGTGTGAGCTCCTGCTGCTCACACACACACACCAGACACGCGTCCACCGTGATTACACTGATAGAGACAGAAATGATGGGACGAATCTCTCAGGAGCATCATTTTATCCCTATTTTTGTGACAATTCAGCACATTTTCTCTCATTTCCGCATCTGTGCGTTTTACTTTTGCATCTGGTGTCTTTTGTAACTAGTTTTATTAGTTTCTCACGACTGTAAAACAATATGCACTATCAAAACTTAAATGGCTCCAATTCAAGAATGCATTGGAATATAAACTTCAGTTTGGTCTTGTTTTAAGGAAAATATACAGCATATTATTGCTGAAGTGAAAGCAAATTAAAATAGGAAAGTATGAAAAAGTTATGGAAGTTTAAATTAACTGTAAATGAAAAATACTGTAATAAATATTTTATTTTATATAAAATATATATTTTACAAAAAAAAATAACTATAAAATTAAATCCATGTGTCTAACCAAGTTGTGTGTCGAATTTGAAGTTGATATCACAAAAATTGAAGTTCCCGTGAGATTTTGTTTAGGCGCTGTACCAAAAACAGCCACCGGGTGTCATCCGCATTCAATTGATTGTTTTTTTAATGCATTTTCCTGTAAATTTCTGTCCAAATATCACTTCCATCACAAAACAGTCCCCAAATATGGAACCTTGAGACTCTGACCTTTCCGACGATATGCGTTTTTAATTATAAAGTAGTTAATAAATAAACGTTGAAATATGAATCATGACTCCGCCCACTAGGGGGAGGAGCCCGCGAAAAGAAAGTACCGTATCCATGGTAACGCAACGTCCGATTTCAAAACGGTTTTCACAGGATGAATTATGAGTTTGTAAGCTTTCGAATGATACCTAGTTTATGATGATCACTAAAGTATAGGATACAAAAGAAAGGCGATCAATAAAAGAGCGAAAAGCGTCGCACCTTTGGCAGTTAAGGGGTTAATATATGCTTCATTTGATTTATATCTGACTTTTATATGACAGATTTCATGAGATTTCACCCGATGTGCGAAAATGGCTGAGCAACTTTTACACGAGGCACAGAACTCGGGGGGGAAAAAAGTCCAGCCAGCCAATGCTTATGGGCACAGCAGGAAATCAGCCAACCAGAAAGAGGAAGAGAAAAGGAGCGGGAGGGAGGCTCATAAGTAATTGAAATGGAGGTGATGTCGCCGATGGGCTGCTCTGCTACTGTAACTGAAGAGCAGTCGAGCGTTTGGGATAAAATGGCTTTCTAATTATTCAATCCACCTTTACTTTCCCTCCTGAGAGACAGAGAGAGAAAGACTGAAAGAAAGAGAGAGAGAGGATGATAGACTTTGGCTGTATGTTGATGAAGCAATTATAGGTTGATATTTGTGTGATGTTTGTTTTGTTGTATTATGAGCCATACCTTATTGTGGATTTGTTTTATTTTTGTTCCCAGAATGCAGCAGCAGTGGGTCTGTGTGGCTTTACTGGCCCTCCTGACTGTCACAACAACGCTGGCAGATGGTGGAAAAACAGAGAAGCAAGGTAACAGAACATCACCCCATATATCACCCCATACTGCTCTATATCACCCCACACTGCTCTATATCACCCCATACTGCTCTATATCACCCCATACTGCTCTATATCACCCCACGCTGCTCTATATCACCCCATACTGCTCTATATCACCCCACACTGCTCTATATCACCCCACGCTGCTCTATATCACCCAATACTGCTCTATATCACCCCACACTGCTCTATATCACCCCACACTGCTCTATATCACCCCATACTGCTCTATATCACCCCACGCTGCTCTATATCACCCCATACTGCTCTATATCACCCCACACTGCTCTATATCACCCCACGCTGCTCTATATCACCCCATACTGCTCTATATCACCCCACGCTGCTCTATATCACCCCATACTGCTCTATATCACCCCACACTGCTCTATATCACCCCACGCTGCTCTATATCACCCCATACTGCTCTATATCACCCCACACTGCTCTATATCACCCCACGCTGCTCTATATCACCCCATACTGCTCTATATCACCCCACACTGCTCTATATCACCCCACGCTGCTCTATATCACCCCACGCTGCTCTATATCACCCCACACTGCTCTATATCACCCCACACTGCTCTATATCACCCCACACTGCTCTATATCACCCCACGCTGCTCTATATCACCCCACACTGCTCTATATCACCCCACGCTGCTCTATATCACCCCACGCTGCTCTATATCACCCCATACTGCTCTATATCACCCCACACTGCTCTATATCACCCCACGCTGCTCTATATCACCCCATACTGCTCTATATCACCCCACGCTGCTCTATATCACCCCATACTGCTCTATATCACCCCACACTGCTCTATATCACCCCACGCTGCTCTATATCACCCCACGCTGCTCTATATCACCCCACACTGCTCTATATCACCCCACACTGCTCTATATCACCCCACACTGCTCTATATCACCCCACACTGCTCTATATCACCCCACACTGCTCTATATCACCCCACGCTGCTCTATATCACCCCACACTGCTCTATATCACCCCACACTGCTCTATATCACCCCACGCTGCTCTATATCACCCCACACTGCTCTATATCACCCCACACTGCTCTATATCACCCCACGCTGCTCTATATCACCCCACGCTGCTCTATATCACCCCACGCTGCTCTATATCACCCCACACTGCTCTATATCACCCCACACTGCTCTATATCACCCCATACTGCTCTATATCACCCCACACTGCTCTATATCACCCCACGCTGCTCTATATCACCCCACGCTGCTCTATATCACCCCACGCTGCTCTATATCACCCCACGCTGATATAGAGCAGCGTGGGGTGCACCCCACACTGCTCTATATCACCCCACACTGCTCTATATCACCCCACGCTGCTCTATATCACCCCATACTGCTCTATATCACCCCACGCTGCTCTATATCACCCCACGCTGCTCTATATCACCCCATACTGCTCTATATCACCCCACGCTGCTCTATATCACCCCATACTGCTCTATATCACCCCACACTGCTCTATATCACCCCATACTGCTCTATATCACCCCACACTGCTCTATATCACCCCACGCTGCTCTATATCACCCCACGCTTTTCTATATCACCCCATACTGCTCTATATCACCCCACACTGCTCTATATCACCCCACGCTGCTCTATATCACCCCATACTGCTCTATATCACCCCACGCTGCTCTATATCACCCCACGCTGCTCTATATCACCCCACGCTTTTCTATATCACCCCATACTGCTCTATATCACCCCACACTGCTCTATATCACCCCACGCTGCTCTATATCACCCCATACTGCTCTATATCACCCCACACTGCTCTATATCACCCCACGCTGCTCTATATCACCCCATGCTGCTCTATATCACCCCACGCTGCTCTATATCACCCCACGCTGCTCTATATCACCCCACGCTGCTCTATATCACCCCACGCTGCTCTATATCACCCCACACTGCTCTATATCACCCCACGCTGCTCTATATCACCCCACGCTGCTCTATATCACCCCATACTGCTCTATATCACCCCACGCTGCTCTATATCACCCCACGCTGCTCTATATCACCCCACGCTGCTCTATATCACCCCATACTGCTCTATATCACCCCACGCTGCTCTATATCACCCCACGCTGCTCTATATCACCCCACACTGCTCTATATCACCCCACGCTGCTCTATATCACCCCACACTGCTCTATATCACCCCACGCTGCTCTATATCACCCCATACTGCTCTATATCACCCCACGCTGCTCTATATCACCCCATACTGCTCTATATCACCCCACGCTGCTCTATATCACCCCATACTGCTCTATATCACCCCACGCTGCTCTATATCACCCCACGCTGCTCTATATCACCCCACGCTGCTCTATATCACCCCACGCTGCTCTATATCACCCCACACTGCTCTATATCACCCCATACTGCTCTATATCACCCCACGCTGCTCTATATCACCCCACACTGCTCTATATCACCCCACGCTGCTCTATATCACCCCACGCTGCTCTATATCACCCCACACTGCTCTATATCACCCCATACTGCTCTATATCACCCCACACTGCTCTATATCACCCCATACTGCTCCATAGTATCTAGTACAGTAACCCCATTGTTCTGTTGAACCTCTCACTGCATTTTATCACCTTATGCAGATCTGTATCAACCCCCACACACACACACACACACACACACACACACACACACACACACACATACACACTCTCTGTCTCATACACATAACTATAAGGTGCAATATGAAAATCTGTGTGTGCTCCCACTCTGACAGGTAAGAAAGAGCGCAAGTCGGACTGTGGAGAGTGGCAGTGGAGTGTGTGTGTGGCTAATGAGGGTGACTGCGGTTTGGGCACCAGAGAGGGCACACGCACTGGCACCGACTGCAAACAGACCATCAAAACCCAGCGCTGCAAAATCCCCTGCAACTGGAAAAAGCAGTTTGGAGGTGAGAAGCCACACAAACAGATGACACACACACACACACACACACACACAGGTTCTCGCCGAATTCTGTCCTCAGAAATGACACGACTTCAGCGAGAGCCAGAATCAACCTGGCACATCATGCCACAGTGTGTGTGTGTGTGTGTGTGTGTGCTTGTTTTTGTGACATATGAGGACACAAATGTGTATAATGCCCTGGGTATTACAGGAGAGGGTGAAATATGAGGACATTACCCATGGCCCCACTTTACAAAAGGCTTATAAATCAGACAGGGTGTGTGTGTGTGTGTGTGTGTGTGTGTGTGTGTGTGTGTGTGTGTGTGTGTGTGTGTGTGTGTGTGTGTGTGTGTGTGTGTGTGTGTGTGTTGTGTGTGATGGGAAGGTTTAGGGGCAGGGGTTTAGATTGCAGGGGGATAGAAAATACAGTTTGTATGGTATAAAAACCATTACGCCTATGGAAAAACAAACGTGTGTGTGTGAGTGTGTGTATCAGAGAGCATATGCCACCTTCCCTCGGGATTTGTAGGTGTGCACATAAACTATCAACAAACACTGAAACGGTTTGGTGTTTTCCTCTAAGAAATCTCTCTCTGGGAACATGTAAGACAGTCTCGCTCTGAAAGAACATCAGAAATCACAGACTTAATAAAACATGATCGCACTAAATGTTGAGTGATGAATCCTCTGTGTGTTTTTGTGTAGTTCAGCAGCCGTGTCAGTGTGGTTTAGTGCTGAAATCCTGATGTCTACTGCAGAATTTATTCTCCTGAGTTATATTTCACACCGGCCTCGTTTTTGAGGGTCTTGAATCAGGACAGCGGCCATTCAGCCGGAGGGCTGCTGCATGTAATTACATTCTCTTTGCCTTTAAATATGTCATTAGAGACAATTTTGTGCTTGATTGAAGCAGTTTAACCCCCAATCCATTCTGCCCGAGAGAAATCGCTCCAACGTACTGTATGGACTGAAAGAATGAAAGATGAAATGAGACGAGAGCGAGAGCATAGATCAGAGCTTCGCAATTGGTTTTACTTCAAGATCCAGATTTTACATTAGACATCAAGTGCCAACCCAACACACTCCCGAAATTGTTTATCGTATAAAATAGCATTTCGATGGTCTCATGCTTTCGGCAGCCAATAATTCGCCTCACAAAAAGTGAACCTGTATTTAATATAGTCTGGCTTGTGTTTTCTTTTCCCTTGTGAAGTTTGCTGCCCATTTTACTTCCATAATCGGATGTGTTTCAGAGTGGAACAGGATATTCACAAGAAAAAAATGTGGTTTTAAACTTGCATGGTGAAAAGTTTCTCCGTATGACAGATGGTGGAAAAATAAGACGTCGCCTCAACTTTTAGACAAAAATCTGTCTTCAGAATCACATGCGCTGGTGAATCGAGCACAATAAGACCAGAAACATGTATTGAGACAACACGTTTAGATTTCATGTATGTTTGTTTGTTTGTTCTGGTTTTGCATTTACAGTGTACACCGATCAGGCATAACATTACGACCACCTTCCTAATTGTGTTGGTCCCCCGTCGAGACATCGAGACTCCTGAAGGTGTGCTGTGGTATCTGCCACCAAGTTTTTAGCAGCAGATCCTTTAAGTCCTGTAAGTTGTGAGGTGGGGCCTCCATGGATCGGACTTGTTTGTTCAGCACATCCCACAGATGCTCGATTGGATTGAGATCTGGGGAATCTGGAGGCCGAGTCGACGCCTCAAACTGGTTGTTGTGCTCCTCAAACCATTCCTGAAGCATTTGTGCTTTGTGTCAGGAGCATTATCCTGCTGGAAGAGCCACAGCCACCAGAATACCGTTTCCATGAAAGGCTGAACATGGTCTCAGCAATGCTTAGGTAGGTGGAGCGTGTCAAAGTAACATCCACATGGATGGAGGACGCAAGGTTTCCCAGCAGAACATTGGCCAAAGCATCACACTGCCTCCGCCGGCTCGCCTTCTTCCCATAGTGCATCCTGGGGCCATGTGTTCCCCAGGTAAGCCACACACACACACACACACACGGCCATCCACGTGATGTAAAAGAACACGTGATTCCTCAGACCAGGCCACCTTCTTCCATTGCTCCGTGGTCCAGTTCTGATGCTCACGTGCCACTGTTGGTGCTTTCGGCGGGGTCAGGGGTCAGAGGTCACCCTGACTGGTCCATACGCCTCAAACTGAGCTGCTCTGTGTATTCTGACAGCTTTCTATCAGAACCAGCATTAACTTCTGGAGCAGTTTGAGCTCCAGTAGCTCGTCTGTTTGATCAGACCCCACGGGCCAGCCTTCGCTCCCCACGTGCATCAATGAGCCTTGGCCGCCCATGACCCTGTGGCCGGTTCTCCACTGGTCCTTCCTTGGAGCACTTTTGATAGATACTGACCACTGCAGACCGGGAACAGCCCACAAGAGCTGCAGTTTTGGAGATGCTCTGACCCAGTCGTCTAGCCTTCACAGTTTGGCCAAACTCGCTCAAATCCTTACGCTTGCCCATTTCTCCTGCTTCACACACATCAACTCTGAGGACAAAATGTCCACTTGCTGCCTAATATATCCCACCCACTAACAGGAGATGAAGAGATCATCAGTGTTATTCGCTTCACCTGTCAGTGCTCATAATGTTATGTCTGAAATGTGTATTTTATAATGCAGTTTCTGACATGTTGCACATGAACTGACTCGAATCAAGTTGTGTATTTTGTATTAAACAGGAGATTGCAAGTATGACTTCCAGGCGTGGGGTGAGTGCGATTCGACCACAGGAATGAAGACGCGCATTGGTTTGCTAAAGCGAGCGCTGATGGACGCTACATGTCCAAACACCGTTAGCACCACCAAACCCTGCGGCAAACCCAAGACCAAGATACAAGGTACAAGAACACACACACACACACACACACACACACACACAAATATATGCTAAACAATGTGTTTAATTAAATGAACCAGAAGCAAAATCTGCTGATTTGATTGGACTGCAAAAACGTTTGCGAAACATCACAGGGGAATAGGATAAAATTTAGTCACTATACTTCCCTAGTTAATTAATCACAGTACACAGTGAGACAATTGTTTTGTACTACAAGTTTTCTGCAATGCTGTGTTTATGTATGCAAATTAGGCAGTATCTAATTAAATATGCATTAATTTGCATACATTTCCAGATAAGAAACTGAACATTAGAACAGATAAAGTCAGGCTCAAAAGGATTGTTTCATTTTGCTGACATATTAGAGTTAAAGGTTTTTACAGAGGGATTTTGGATCAACAGTCAACAGCTATATAAAAACAAACATTTTTGATTAATGAAATAAAGCTGAAATAAATGTAAATATAAATATTAGATGGAAAACTAAACAACAATTTAGTTCCCTTTGCAATAAACTGAAATAAGTTTAAATTGAAGCACTAAAATTATTACCTGGAAATTAATAAACACTAAAAGCGAAACGAATAAGCGAATATTTTGTATGTGAATATTTTGCGTAAAACCATTCACATCAGCCGCCATACGAATTTGCGAGGTTTCAGAGCTCCAACAGTCCAAAACATTCGCAGCGACAGCTGAGAAAACACGGAGGATTCAGTGAAGACGAGCTTTTCATTTTATTTAAAGGACCGAAAAGAAGGTTTTGGGTGCAGCCAGTCTTAAAGAACATAGTCTGAAGGGGAGGATGCTAATCATGTACAGGAGCTAAAACTTTATCATGCCCGGTTCTGCACTTACTTTCTTAAGTCTGTGGGACAATTTGAGGATCTCATCGCGAGACAGCAGCGCATCTGACGAGACAAACTTCAGGAGCAGATGTTTCCAGTCGAGTCACAATGTGAACATTTCAGTGCCACAGACGTACTGATGGACACGTTCACTTTCCATAATTGCGGACACAATGTTTAGAAAAAAATCAACAATTTATAAAAGGTTAAGTGCTGTCTGTAGCATACAGTGGGCAAACACAGCTGCAACTGTGAGTTTACAGATGTAATCTCATGAGAAATGCCACACCTGGCAAAGGTTAATGTTGAGTGAATAGCTCGTGACATCAACTGGACATTTCGACGCCTTTGTTTCCTTTTATGTGATTGGTTGAAGCCGTTTCTGTCGCCTTTAGAGTAAAAAAAAAATCGACATCGAAACGGAAAAAATATATGTTGTTTTTCCGCCGCAGCACATTCGCGTTCGGTGTGGAAGCGCTCATTACACACACAGCTGATCGAAAAATAAAACCATCGCACGAATTATTCGCACGTCAAAATTGCGTCCAGTGTGAAAGGGCCTTAAAACTGAAAATAAATTAAACATAAATAGCAATTTTTTTTAAAGAATAAAATGACAAAAGCACAACGAAATGACGAAAAAAAATTGTAAACATGTAAACAAAAAATTTACAAGCTAATTAAAAATATTAATAAAACCTATAATAACACTGATATAAATTAGGCTTCAGAATATGTATAATAAAATAAATAAAGTAAAAATAAATAGATAATGAAATTGTCTGGTGTGTGTAAAGCTGCTGAAGTGACGATTTCAGACTTGGAAAGCTGTCAGAATACACAGAGCATCTCAGTTTGTTGCGTATGGGGCGGCAGAGCCGCTGACCAGTCAGGGTGACCTCTGACCCCTGACCCCGCCGAAAGCACCAACAGTGGCACGTGAGCATCAGAACTGGACCATGGAGCAATGGAAGAAGGTGGCCTGGTCTGAGGAATCACGTGTTCTTTTACATCACGTGGATGGCCGGGTGTGTGTGTGTGTGTGTGGCTTACCTGGGGAACACATGGCCCCAGGATGCACTATGGGAAGAAGGCGAGCCGGCGGAGGCAGTGTGATGCTTTGGCCAATGTTCTGCTGGGAAACCTTGGGTGCTCCATCCATGTGGATGTTACTTTGACACGCTCCACCTACCTAAGCATTGCTGAGACCATGTTCAGCCTTTCATGGAAACGGTATTCTGGTGGCTGTGGCTCTTCCAGCAGGATAATGCTCCTGACACAAAGCACAAATGCTTCAGGAATGGTTTGAGGAGCACAACAACCAGTTTGAGGCGTCGACTCGGCCTCCAGATTCCCCAGATCTCAATCCAATCGAGCATCTGTGGGATGAGCTGAACAAACAAGTCCGGTCCATGGAGGCCCCGCCTCACAACTTACAGGACTTAAAGGATCTGCTGCTAACATCTCGGTGCCAGAAACCACAGCACACCTTCAGGGGTCTCGATACCTCGACGGGTCAGCAAAAGGGGGACCAACGCAATATTAGGAAGGTGGTTATAATGTAATGGCACTTTTAGTTCTGAGCGTAACTTCGAATCCCACATGCAGCAATACTGAGGTCATGTGACACACATTATTGTCATAACATTGTTAGAATATGGTATACAGTATAGAAGTTTTGAAGGTTACACTGAAATATTGATCACTGCGGTCCTTCTCTCTTTCTCTCTCGACTCCACAAGAGTTTAAAGACGTTATTAAAGTTTCATAAATGTGATGGTTTGACAGTGTCTGCTAAAGGCCACTGACGCTGCTTGTGCATTTACTATTATAAAGTCGATACGTTGAGATGTTTGGCAGCATTTGTACGTTACCCCGGTATTTCCAATGAAACACTCGTGCTGTAATATTCCTCATTTGTAAGTCGCTTTGGATAAAAGCATTTGCTAAATTAATAAATGCAAATGTAAATGTTGGCAACCATTCAGGCTAATCAAAAGAAATTCGTCTTGATGTTCCACCAGCATCATTTTTCAGTCTGAGAGTTGCAGATTTCATTTTACACAAACAGAAACATCTGCATTTATTTAACTTATTTTTTTCCGGTTTGGATGAAATGGATGCCAAGCTTTTCCAAAGTGGTGTGTTATTATTGGCCATAACTATTGTCTAGATCTGTTTGGTGTTGGTGTAATTAGTTACTGTCATTTAATTACTTTCCCCTTGAAAAAGTAAAGTAAGGAATTACTCTTATTTCTTCTGCAATTTAATTACAGTTACTTCACAAGTAATTGAACTAAATACTGTGCGTAGACTGTAGAACGATTATATGTAATTCAATAGTGGAATTAACATCTAAATTTAATGTCTAACTTTAAAATGCATGTTTTTATCTATCCTTTATTTGTAATGCTTTGGTCAGTTAATAAGAATAATTGATGTAGTTTTATATTATGTATTTATTTCATGTCTATCCTTGAATCACTTAATTTGAGGTTGATATAGAATTTGGAAAGTAATTATTAATAAGTAATAAATACTTTTTGGAGAGAGTAATTTGTACAGTAATCGAATTACACTATTGAAGATGTAATTAGTAACTAGTAATTCATTACTTTTTTAGAGTAACTTACCCAACACTGCAATCACACACACACACACACACACACACACACACACACACACACTCACACACACACACACACGCGTCTGGTGCGCTATCTTTCTGGGGACTTACCATCGATGTAATGGTTTTTATACTGTACAAACCGTATTTTCTATCCCCCTACACTGCCCCGGCCCCTAAACACACACACACACACACACACACACACACACACACACAAACTCCTCCTGTATGATTTATAAGCCTTTTGAAAAGTGGGGACATGGGTAATGTCCTCATATTTCACCCTCTCCTGTAATACCTGTGTCATACCCATGGCATTATACACATTTGAAACATTCTGCATTTTTACATTAAAAAAAACATGACTTAGTATGATTTATAAGATGTTTTCATCATGGGGACCAACAAATGTCCCCACAAGGACAAGGATTTCAGATATTGTCATCTTTGTGGGGACATTTTGTCCCCATTACATAGGGGTTACAAGGCCCCACCCACACACACACACACACACACATCAGCGCCTCAAGTGGGCCAGCTGTCTACACACACTAAAACTAGCTATTCATTGAGATCTGTTTGAGTTCATATCGAGACCTATTTGTAACATCTCTCGGTCTATCCTGCGGTCAGTCCCTCATCTCTCGGTCTATCCTGCGGTCAGTCCCTCATCTCTCGGTCTTTCCTGCGGTCAGTCCCTCATCTCTCGGTCTATCCTGCGGTCAGTCCCTCATCTCTCGGTCTTTCCTCCGGTCAGTCCCTCATCTCTCGGTCTTTCCTCCGGTCAGTCCCTCATCTCTCGGTCTATCCTGTGGTCAGTCCCTCATCTCTCGGTCTATCCTGCGGTCAGTCCCTCATCTCTCGGTCTTTTCTGCGGTCAGTCCCTCATCTCTCGGTCTATCCTGCGGTCAGTCCCTCATCTCTCGGTCTTTCCTCCGGTCAGTCCCTCATCTCTCGGTCTATCCTGTGGTCAGTCCCTCATCTCTCTGTCTATCCTGCGGTCAGTCCCTCATCTCTTGGTCTTTCCTGCGGTCGGTCCCTCATCTCTCGGTCTATCCTGCGGTCAGTCCCTCATCTCTCGGTCTATCCTGCGGTCAGTCCCTCATCTCTCGGTCTTTCCTCCGGTCAGTCCCTCATCTCTCGGTCTATCCTGCGGTCAGTCCCTCATCTCTTGGTCTTTCCTGCGGTCGGTCCCTCATCTCTCGGTCTATCCTGCGGTCAGTCCCTCATCTCTCGGTCTATCCTGCGGTCAGTCCCTCATCTCTCGGTCTTTCCTGCGGTCGGTCCCTCATCTCTCGGTCTTTCCTGCGGTCGGTCCCTCATCTCTCGGTCTTTCCTCCGGTCAGTCCCTCATCTCTCGGTCTATCCTGCGGTCAGTCCCTCATCTCTCGGTCTTTCCTGCGGTCGGTCCCTCATCTCTCGGTCTTTCCTCCGGTCAGTCCCTCATCTCTCGGTCTATCCTCCGGTCAGTCCCTCATCTCTCGGTCTATCCTGCGGTCAGTCCCTCATCTCTCGGTCTATCCTGCGGTCAGTCCCTCATCTCTTGGTCTTTCCTGCGGTCGGTCCCTCATCTCTCGGTCTATCCTGCGGTCAGTCCCTCATCTCTCGGTCTATCCTGCGGTCAGTCCCTCATCTCTCGGTCTTTCCTGCGGTCGGTCCCTCATCTCTCGGTCTTTCCTGCGGTCGGTCCCTCATCTCTCGGTCTATCCTGCGGTCGGTCCCTCATCTCTCGGTCTTTCCTGCGGTCGGTCCCTCATCTCTCGGTCTATCCTGCGGTCGGTCCCTCATCTCTCGGTCTATCCTGCGGTCAGTCCCTCATCTCTCGGTCTATCCTGCGGTCAGTCCCTCATCTCTCGGTCTATCCTGCGGTCAGTCCCTCATCTCTCGGTCTATCCTGCGGTCGGTCCCTCATCTCTCGGTCTTTCCTGCGGTCGGTCCCTCATCACTCGGTCTTTCCTGCGGTCGGTCCCTCATCCCTCGGTCTTTCCTCCGGTCAGTCCCTCATCTCTCGGTCTTTCCTGCGGTCAGTCCCTCATCTCTCGGTCTTTCCTGCGGTCAGTCCCTCATCTCTCGGTCTATCCTGCGGTCAGTCCCTCATCTCTCGGTCTTTCCTGCGGTCGGTCCCTCATCTCTCGGTCTTTCCTGCGGTCGGTCCCTCATCTCTCGGTCTTTCCTCCGGTCAGTCCCTCATCTCTCGGTCTTTCCTGCGGTCAGTCCCTCATCTCTCGGTCTTTCCTGCGGTCGGTCCCTCATCTCTCGGTCTTTCCTCCGGTCAGTCCCTCATCTCTCGGTCTTTCCTGCGGTCTGTCCCTCATCTCTCGGTCTTTCCTGCGGTCGGTCCCTCATCTCTCGGTCTTTCCTGCGGTCAGTCCCTCATCTCTCGGTCTTTCCTCCGGTCAGTCCCTCATCATTCGGTCTTTCCTCCGGTCGGTCCCTCATCTCTCGGTCTTTCCTCCGGTCAGTCCCTCATTATTCGGTCTTTCCTCCGGTCGGTCCCTCATCTCTCGGTCTATCCTGCGGTCAGTCCCTCATCTCTCGGTCTATCCTGCGGTCAGTCCCTCATCTCTCGGTCTTTCCTGCAGTCGGTCCCTCATCTCTCGGTCTATCCTGCGGTCAGTCCCTCATCTCTCGGTCTATCCTGCGGTCAGTCCCTCATCTCTCGGTCTATCCTGCGGTCAGTCCCTCATCTCTCGGTCTATCCTGCGGTCAGTCCCTCATCTCTCGGTCTATCCTGCGGTCAGTCCCTCATCTCTCGGTCTATCCTGCGGTCAGTCCCTCATCTCTCGGTCTTTCCTGCGGTCAGTCCCTCATCGCTCTGAGCTCCTCCTGATGTTGGGTGATGGATTCGGCTCTTTAAGCTCACCCTAAAGAGAAGCACTTGAGTTCATGTCCAAATCCTGATTAATTAGACGAGTGCAGAAGACCCGGAACATTTATTACAGCCAAACCCCCTCCTCCTTCCCCCTATCTGTCTTTTCTGATTAGTGTTGGGTAAGATAGATCCAGAAAAATCACACACTTTTATTTGCATTCAGTATCTGTCCCTGAAGCCACGTGTGTGTGTGTGTGTCTTTGTGAGTGAGTATGTGTCGGTATGTATGAGTGTATGTGTGTGAGTGCATGTATGGAGGAATATGCGTGTGTGTGTGTGTGTGTGTGTGTGTGTGTGTGTGTGTCTGGTGTATTATCTGCAGGTAATGTGTATTTGTGCCCTTTTCAGTGTGCCAACAAACAGAGAACAGAAGTGATTAGAAACTCCCTAGAAATTCCCTGCAGATGGACCATAAACACACACACACACACAGGGTGAGAGGGGCGTCGCCGCCTGGGTCTGTTTGAGGTGATAAGAGCGGCGGCAGAGAGGATTGTGGGGGTTTGGGAGAGGGTGCCGCTGTCACAGATGGATGAGCAGAGGCTGTAAACAGGTTAACACACACACACACACCTCTGTTTGTATGTCTCGCTGTACAGCAGGCCGAAGGGACGTCACATCACTCACAGTCTGTGTTGGTGTAACTAGTTACTAAGTAATTTAATTACTTTTCCCTTGAAAAAGTAAAGCAAGGGATTACTCTTAGCGTTTGTGTCATTTAATTACAGTTACTTCACATGTATTTGAACTAAATACAGTAATACAATAGCGGAATTAATATCAAAACTTTAAAATGCATGTTTTTATCTATCATTGTATTTGAATGAATTAAAAGAGCCGTTTCATGTCTATGCTTAAATCACTTAACTAGTCGATGTTGATATAGGACTAATAATAATTATTAATACGTTTTTCAATACTTTTTAGACAGAGTAATTAGTACAGTAATGTAATTACACCATTGAAGATGTAATTAGTAACTAGTAATTAATTAGAGTAACTTACCCAACACTGCTCACAGTTTTGTTTTGCATGTACAAATATTCTTAAAGGTGCCCTAGAATGATTTGAAACAATATGTTAAATTGTTCTCTGATATCCACATAGAGGATGTTTTTGTGACATATGAGGACCCAAATGTGTATAATGCCATGGCTATGACACAGGTATTACAGGAGAGGGTGAAATATGAGGACATTACCCATGGCCCCACTTTACAAAAGGCTTAAAATCACACAGGAGGAGTTTTTATGAGAAAGTAAAAATGCAGAATGTTTCCTGTGATGGGTAGGTTTAGGGGCAGTGTGTGTGTGTGTGATGGGTAGGTTTAGGGGCGGTGTGTGTGTTTGTGTCTGTGTGATGGGTAGGTTTAGGGGATGTGTGTGTGTGTGTGTGTGTGATGGGTAGGTTTAGGGGCGGTGTGTGTGTGTGTGTGTGTGTGTGTGTGTGTGTGTGTGTGTGTGTGTGTGTGTGTGTGTGTGTGTGTGTGTGTGTGTGTGTGTGATGGGTAGGTTTAGGGGCAGTGTTAGGGGATAGAAAATATGGTTTGTACAGTATAAAAACTGTTACGCCTATTGAAAGTCCCCATATGTCACAAAAACAAACGTGTGTGTGTGTGTGTGTGTGTGTGTGTGTGTGTGTGTGTGTGTGTGTGTGTGTGTGTGTGTGTGATGTCAGGTCACATGATTTGGCTCTAATAACAGCCTGAACCGCTGGGGTCCGTCCAGCTCAGGAGACGCAGATGCTGTGTGTGTGTGTGTGTGTGTGTGTGTGTGTGTGTGTGTGCGGTCTGAAAACAGCTCAGAACAAACAGCATGGATGACTGGGCCGTTTCTCCATCATTCAGGATCACAACTGGCTCAAAACTCACGAGACGAATGCATTCAAGTGCTCAATTTTGTTTCATTTAAGTGTCAAATTAAATATCATTTTATACCACGAGTATAAAGGAGAACATCACTGAAGTTCATAATGTATCATTAAAAACATTTGAACTGTTGAAATAGAATTCTTCTGCATCCTGTTCGGAACTTCATTCAAATTCAAAAAATGACAGTTGGAGATTTCCCGCCAGCTGAGGAGTAAAAACACAACTAACATCATTAAACCCTGAATAAAGACGTGAAATATTCGTGTGTGTGTGTGTGTGTGTGGGTGTGTGTGTGTGTGTGTGTGTGTGTGTGTGCGATGGATAGGTTTAGGGATAGGGGTTGGGTTAGGGGATAGAAAATATAATTAACCTGATTTAAAATCAATGGAAGTCTATGTAATGTCCTCACTAATATAGTGAAACAAACGTGTGTGTGTGTGTGTGTGTTACTGATGGTTGTTCATCTCTCCACAGATTCACAGAAACCAAAACGGGACGGAAAGAAGAAGGAGCGAAACCCGACGGACTAGAGCAGAGGCGTCTCTCCTCCGGCACAGATTCGGATGATTTCTAACAGAATATCTTTAGATCGTTTGTAGCTTTAATTTACAGCTCACAGAGTAATACAAGAAAGACAAAAGAGTGTACTAAAATCTGAATCTTATAACGTTGGCAAAGAGTTTAAATTAGTGCATTCTGGGAAATTAAAGTGTGCCGCCACTGGCCGTAAAATGAAAGTTAATAAAAACATGTAAATATTTGCATTTTAAACATTGAGCATCTGATGCTTATGAAATATCACATGTGTGGTGTGAACATAATGATCAAACTAATTAACTAATTAAAAACATTTGAACTGTTGAAATAGAATTCTTCTGCATCCTGTTCGGAACTTCATTCGAATTCAAAAAATGACAGTTGGAGATTTCCCGCCATCTGAGGAGTAAAAACACAACTAACATCATTAAACTCTGAATAAAGACGTGAAATATTCATAAACCCGTGTCATTTATTCAAACACTCAACACGTGAGTTATTCATCATAACAGCTTTATTTGCTAGAACTCTCCTCCAAAAGTATATCGCACTTACAGCAAATCTTATAAATACATATTTCATCAGTGATCGATGATCAGTAATTCCTTCATTGCCCTAATAAAGATCAATAACATTCATATTCATTAATAAACACATGTATTTACACGTCGTCTGTGCTACACATACACTAATATAGTATAATACAAACGGTAAGCTGATAAAGCACACGTCACACGACTGATGGGAGCCACAACTCACTGAATAAAGCATGTGACGCAATGGAAAAGAAGCCGAGTATTTACACCGTCGTCTGTACACACACACACACACACACCATTTTTTGGTACACCGGTAAAAACCCGCTTTCCGTGGGAGTCTCGGGCTTTAGTGTTGCGCTTTATAAGATGATATTTCTTGTAAAAACACGTCATGAGACTCTGAACACAAGACATACTCGACACAAGTACATGCTCAATGATGTTAGAGTCTCTTCTGCTCATCAAGGCTGCGTTTATTTGATTATAAATACAGTAAAATAGTGAAATATTATTATAATGTAAATCATCAGTTCTCTATGTGAATATATAGTAAAGTGTGATTTATTCCTGTGATCAAAGCTGAGTTTATCATCATTACTCCAGTCGTCAGTGTCACATGATCCTTCACTAATCATCCTCATGAGGATCTGATGATCAACACACACTTATGATTTTCAGTGTTTAAAACATATTTTTGTAGAAACCACAATGCATTATATTTTTAAGGACTCTTTGATGTATATATGTGTGTGTTTGCTTTGTGTCGGCCCATTTCTGTTACGTGTGAAATCCTGTGGTCAACGCCTGTGGTCATGGGTTCGAATCCCAGGAAATGTGTGTATAAATCAAGTGCTAATGTGTTTTTTGTTGTTTTTTTTTTGGGTGGGTGGTGGTGGTGGTGGTGGGGGGGGGGGGTCCTAATGCCATTTCGTGCATTATGACTTATATACACTGTTAAAGAGTCATGCCAAACATAGACAACATTTAAAAAAAACACGAGTTGGACGTATGACGGAGTATTTCTGTGCTGGATACACTCCTTCAGGATTCAAACAAGTTTCGGAAAGTTTTTTTCAGAGTATGGCCCTGTATGACATCATAAAGGGCGGAATTCCTTATATGGGCATTTCTCCCAGATGAGCGCGCACACACACACACACACTCGCAGAACTCAGAAACACAAACTGCATCCACTGTTCCCTTAACGCTGGTTATTTGTGCAGCTGAACAGGCTGATCTTTCCATCGCACACACACACACACATCAACAAGCTTCGTTCGGGTTACAGGAGCTGTTGGCGGCGCTGACGTTTTGTGTTTAGACATGAGATCAACAATGTCACTAAAGAAGTGTGTGTGTGTGTGTGTGTGTGTGTGTGTGTGTGTGTGTGTGTGTGTGTGTGTGTGTGAGGGAAAGATCAGCCTGTTCAGCTTCACAAATAACCAGCGTTAAGGGAACATTGGATGCAGTTTGTGTTTCTGAGTTCTGCGAGTGTGTGTGTGTGTGTGTGTGTGTGTGTGTGTGTGTGTGTGTGTGTGTGTGTGTGTGTGTGTGTTTTCCCGGTCATGAGTGGAAACCACAGACGGAGAGTG